>NW_020439094.1:1169152-1189914 GCF_000699045.2 Agrilus planipennis
CGACGATCTGATGAATGTTTTAGTTTTAGGGTAATGCGAAGATTAGCTCAGGATAGGAAAAAGTTGAGACCGGACCTTCAGATTTTAATTGGGTTAATTTTAACTTATAACCTTCTATCTATACATATAATTATAACTTAATAACTATTTAAGTTTATAAATAATATAAAGTAACGGCAGTTTGCCGCCATCTACTCATATCTACTGCTAACTGAAGTATTTCAAATGTTGGACAAGGATTTTAGTAACGTATCTACTTGAACGTATCGCAACTTGCAGTGAAATAAATACTTATATAGTGAAGTGTAAAAATCGAAATCGCGATCCATGACGTTTTGTTTGGATAAATTGCATATTTTACTCAGAATTTAATCCGTTCTTATTGTCTTAGTTTATATTATTCTTAATAGGTGGAGCTAAGTAAGTTTTGACACCTGTTTTGACGTTTAATGTTATTTATTTTATTTTTAAGTTTTGTGATTGACGTTTACACCAAATTCAAACAAATAATGCGGATAAGTGTAAAATAAACCGAAAGTTGATTTTATAATAATCATAAAGAATCGGTAGATATGCTAAGGATAATTTATCATACGTATAACGAAGAAGCAGCTCGATGGACAGCTTTAATAATTTTTTTAACCACAACGTTTGTATCGATTACTTTTAGGTTAGTGCTCCGTTTTTGCTGTTTTTTCAAAAATGTTATTTCTTTGTTTTTTTAGTTTCCTCTCTGGAGTGTTCCTATTAATTTGCTATGTCAGTGGATACATAATCTGTTGGGTTTTTCTTAAAAACCAATCTAATATTTTCTCTTTTATGAAACAGTTCAGCAGTCTTTATAAAGCTGTTCCACAAGAAAATATAACTATAAAAGCATGTAGTGTGTGTAGCAATGATTCATGTAAACGACACCATCATCGCTCAAATCCCTTAACAAATTTATATCCTTCTGCAGAATTAAATACAGCAATAGAAGAAGTAAGAAAAATATTACATTAGCAGATTCTTTACCATAATATAATTGCATTTTTATTACAGTTTTATAACAAAATACTAGATGTTTATGTTTTGTCATGGTACAAAACATTTTCCAATGATATATCATTCCCAAATGAATTAAGAGTTTGTTTGAGGCATACAACAGCCACCTTTTTAACAAAATTGCTGGAATTTGATGTAACAAAAGTATTAACTACCAAGCTTATTCCTTGTGCCATTAAGCATGTAGATGACTATATGAGTATTGAGCAAATTGCAAAAATAAGGAATTCCCAAATTAATGAGATTGCAGTTGACTACTTTGGTAAAAAGTTGCATATAGCTGCCACTAATAGACAAAACGAATTAAATTATGTAAGAAGTTTAACTTCATGGTTATTACCACACCTAGTACATGAAGATTGTTTAAATTGCAAGTAAGTTGACTGACACCATTGTTTTGGATTAAGATCTTTAATTCTGCACATTCAAGCCTTCTTTTCATCCACTCCTAAATGCGAAAGTACATCAGACAACAGTTGTACAACAACTCTTCAACATCCATTTTTTTGTTTTAAATTTGTGTCTATAAACATGTCTTTTGGTGCAGAAACTTAATGGAAAATGAAAATGAGTTTTGTCATTATAAGAGAAGCCAACAACATACATAAATCATTTAGAATGACAATGGCATAAATGGCTTCAGATTTTGAAGTCTTTTGATATGATGCTAAGATATTGAATTCTTCTATTATCTTTACAATTATCCTTGTAAAACCAGACCTTATCTATTCTGTTTTAACTTTTAATGTATTATTGGTGTTACAACTGATATTTTTTTGAAAATTCTTCAGCTGTTTTGCCAGATTCTTTGGCTTTCTTTTTAGTTTACTTTCTTCGGTTTTCGGGTACTTTTTGAAGTGTAGTCGCCAAGTACGAGATTAAGCCTTGGCTTTCTCTTAATTTTAATTTAACAGTTATCTATAGTCTTTTATCTCGTTTTTATTGATATCATCTTAGCAAGTTTTGGTCAAAAATAATATACTATTAATTCAATTATTAAAGACTAAAAACACACCATCATTGGTTTACCAATCCTCCGCTTTGTATATATAAATAACCCTCTGCACTACGGATATGAATCAATTTTGTATTTGTTTTAGGAATTTTTCCGTTATGATAAGAGAAATAGTTTCCGTTTGGGTTTTATTGCCGCTCATGGATTTTTTAGCAAATCCACACATGATAAATTTATTGATAATATTAGCATGTACGCATAAAAATAAGTGGCCAACTATTCAATCTTCAGAAAAAGTGGAATTTTTGTACAATTTTAAAAGAAAGTACACCTCCAATTCATCCTTTACTTGTAGTCTGAAAGATGTATTAAAATCAACAGAACTACTTTATGTTTTTATGCAATTTTTGAAAAAGGAAAATGCAGTACATTTTTTACAATTTTGCTTGGATATTGGTAAGTTTGGTATTATTACTTTTCTAATTAATTAATATTAATAATTTTCAATAATGAAGAAGAATAAGAATAGTTCAAATTTTATATATTTTTTAACATTATTTTTTATTTCAGAGGAATTTAATGATAAATTACTAAATCCTGATTTGACAAAGAAGGAATTAGAATCTATTCATGAAAGTGCTCAAAATTTGTATAAAATGTATTTTGATTCTGAAAGTTTCGAATATATAGGATGTTCACAACAAATTGCTACTGAATTTAAACACTTGCTTCAGAAAGGAATTTACAATATAGTTAAATTAAGAACATCTGAACCTTTATACCAAGCTTATGATTATGCCTATTCACATTTAGAATGTGAATGGTTACCCTTGTTCTTTCACAGCAATGAGGTAAGTCTGCCAGTAGCTTTTATTTAATTAAGATTCTTTTTGCTAAGGTACATAACTTTTAGTTTTACAACCATATTTGTGGATCTAAATTAACTCCAACGTTTTCCAAAGCGTCTGTAATAAGGTAACTTTTTTAAATTTCACTTTTAGTTTTTTTTTTATTTTGAAAAGCGACGTAATTTTAATATTTTACACCTTTAAATTATATAAATCGATTGTGAATAGTAATTTCATTACGTATTTAGAAATTGAATAGCTCGCGTTTTTTCCTTCCTACATTCATCGCATGAAATTAGTCCCATACATGAGCGATTAAATATTACACATCAAAAAAATTATTAAATATGACTATTTTTACCATAAATAAGATACGAATCTGTTAAATAATATAATAATAAACGTTTTTGAAACACTGTGTGACATTCATAATGTATATGATGATCAATTCGTTTAAATTTTGATTAGTTCATTTGAAAACTAAATAAAAAAAACTATCATGAAAAAAGATGTTCAAACTTTCATAACTATGCTACATTTGTTTTTTGTTTCACAATAGAAGCCAACGAAGTTATGATTCAATAAGTAAAGGACCATCAAAAATTAGTACAGGTATTGGAAAAATAAAAGTTGCTTTAAAACCTCATCAAACGATTGAAGGTGCTTTATATCCACAAGAGCATCACTTATTTGGTGAAAAAACAGCTGCTTACGTCGAAGATGTGCTCTTGTCTGATCATTCGTCAGGTGCCTTCAGGGATTTAAATTCGTGGAAAGTATCGATAACGACTGTGGATATGCAACAAGTAAATAAGTACTATAATTTTTTTATAAATATCTCACCATTGTTGTTTTTTCTAGATAAGCAGTTCAAAACAAATCCACTTTTTTAATATTAACGTTCATTGTATTAGTAAAGCATCAGAAAACGAAATTCAACAGTGGACGGTTCGTAGGAAAGATGAAGATTTTTACAACTTGAAATCAAAATTAGTCGAATTCCATGGAGAAAACGAAATTTGTAATTCTCCGTTACCAACAAGAAGGTAGATAACAAATTTAAAATTAGGGCAAATCCATATTTCTTATTTTGTTTATTAGATTCGCTGTACCTGTTGAAACCAGAAAGCATAAATATGAAATATTCTTGAAATCATTACTGCAAAGGCCAAATCTAAGGGGCAGTGATTTACTATTCACTTTTTTAACAACAGAACAAGATTTTACATTGTTCTTGAATACAACATCTAACTTTCCCTTAGTTGATGACATAGGAAATATATATCAGACATTTGCATTTAAAATAAGGAAAGAAAGGGGGCAACATTTGGATACTTTTATAAATACGTATTTGAATTCTACAGGTTATTCGAAAAGGTAGGAAAAAAGAAATATTGTTTTATCGTGAAAAATATGTCAACCTAAATCAAGATTAAAATGATGATTAATGAAAAAACCGCTGTTCACATTATGTATTTGTGCATGTTAACGAATGTAATAAAAATCTGCAGTTAACAAAGTAAAAATATATAAAAATATAAAATACTAATAAATCGTTATATTAATACGTGAACATCGAAGTTTGTGTTCTTTTTTGTTATTTATTATAAAAGAGAAGGAATGAAACATATTATTTGAATGTTGCGGTTCCATAGATCTATACAAAATAAAAATAATTTTTTGTTTTCAGTAAATTTGATTGGGCTGAAGTAGGTGATGAAGTGTATGATGATGCCCATCAGAAACTTTCGGAACCTAAACCTATAAAAAGCTCCGTATTTAAAAATAACTTTAATTTACCAGACAGAGTTTCTAAGGAGAGTTCATGCACTTCTTCAAATCCAAATGGATTGACAGAATCACTGTTTTATTTGTGTATGTTGAAATCAAACATCAGTTGTTAATGTACAATCAAAAAATTGTATCGATATTTTATATTTCAGTCAAACACGTTTTTAAGGTTCCACAGAGTGTTTTAAAATTGTATGTGGCATTCTGTATTGTGTCTCAAACAACTACTGAAGCAATTTTTGAGTCATTTGTTGACTACAAGATCAAACATCTTCTATCAGAAAGTAATATCGTTCATTTAATTCATATTTTAGAGGGTAAGTGCAATGTACAATTTAACACCACTTTTTATTTATTGTTTAAAAAGTACGTTCATATTCAGAAGTTCATTAGAAATTCTCCATAAATTACATAACGCAAAATTCATCAATATTTGACTAATGCGTAGACTTACCTCTCCCCTCCTCAATACAACGTTAGTACCGTTTGCATTCTAAAAAGTCTTGTTAATTTCCAATAGTAACGTAATTATACATAAATTCTAAAATCGTTACGTAACGCAAACCTATATCCTCTCCCACCCCCACCATAACGCCCGGCTGGACTCCCCCTTTTCCTAATTAGATTTCGTAAGCTATGAATAGTCCTTAAGGATGAGAGATGAAATATTAATTTTTTATAAATATACTAGAATATTTTCAGAATACAAATGCATATCATTAAGGAATATCTAGCGTATGAGAAGGGTAAAAATTCAGTATGCTTCTAATAGCTCTTGTCTATGTTTCAGATGTAATATTCGAAAACCATCCACCACAAACCGAAGAAGAATTGACTATAAGAAAAAAGACTGCTTTTGAAGAATTGGAGAAATCTGTACCAACGCTTGCACAACTTATATTAGGAAAAAATTTCCTTCCTGGACTGAGGAATCTCTTGGACATGTTACAAAATCCTCTCTGCAATAAACAGGTAACTGTTGTAGATTAGTAATTTTAAATTACCAGGTTTGATATTTTTGGAATGAGAAAGGTACAGATTAAAAAATTACTGTATGGTAAATTTCAATTAAATATTCAATGGAAATAACTTTAAAACTAATTAATAGATACTTTGACGAAGTTTAATTTTTGCAGTTGAGTTACAACCTGCTGGACATTATTGTGGTAGAAATGTTTCCAACTATAGATTCTGATTAATACAATGTATTGTATATAGCGTTTGTATATATATAAAAGGGTTATAAAATACATTAAATTGAGGAAAACGATTTCTAATTGCTTATTTGAACAGAATAACGGCTGAACTTAACGTGCCACCTGGAATTAATATTACAGTTACTAGTTCTTCCCCGTGCCCCTGACCATTTTTTTTGCTCCACTATGACGTAGTGTCGGCCATCATTCTTTTCTAATTGTTGCAGTTGTCGGCCATCATTCTTTTCTAATTGTTGTAGTTGTCGGCCATCATTCTTTTCTAATTGTTGCAGTTGTCGGCCATCATTCTTTATCAATTGTCGCATTGTTACTGATGTCGGCCATTGTGGTTTTTTAATAGATATATGGTAATCAGTGATTAAAATTTAAAAGGTTTTAAACAGGTATGCAACACATCGTACATTTCAGCATAAGAAATTTTATCTACGTAATACTACCTTGCCTGTGCTGACAGTACTCAATAATTTTTTTTTATATATATTTAATAATTGGACAGTTTATGCACCTGTAAAAAATTGTCTTGCTTCTTTCATAACTACCAATTGCTTTATCAATTTTTTTCGTTTAAAACTTTTGAGATTTTGATCTTTGTGTTCATATCAAATTTCAAAGCATAAATAAACACTAATTTGAAAGCATTCACAATAAAAAATCCACACTTACATTTATTAACCCGGTATACGTTCTATACATACATATATTAAAAAAGGGATTACAAATTGAAAGAAAATCAGTTTTTGTTTACATTTTATTATATAAATACATATTATGCTTTACATTGCAAATTGTTTCTTTATGTACATATTTACAAATGAGATTCTCGTTTCATAAAAAATTGTATAAAAAAAATTTGGACATAAATTTGATACAGGTAAATATATTAATTTCCAAGCATATTTTTCTTTAAAACTAGAATATACTTAGTTCGTTTAAAAAGTACCCAACATGCGACCTAGGTAAGCTAATATTAAACAGAAGTCGAGTGTTATACTACAAGTCTACTGCAGCCGTCTGCTTATGGCGTTCGACGATCTGATTGAATGTTTGTTTTCCAATGCAGGTATTCATTGTTTGTATGCTTTTAAAAAGTAGTTCGGATGACAAATCGTCCGGTAGATGTGTAAGGAATTTAGCCCCATGAAGAAAATCCATTTCCATTAAGACGGTTTGATGTAGATGTAGAATACCTTGTAGGGGAACAAATATTTAAAAATAGTTTTTAATAATACAGCAACGTACTTCAAAGTTAACTAAAATTTAAATTTTTGTGAAGTAAACTTAGTTTTCACTGCATAAAAACATCCTTAGGAAACATTTAAATTTCATAAAAAATCGTATGTCTTACAGATTTGAAACAAAATAACAGGTTCTGTAAGATTTGCTGCAAACGCCAATTTAATATAAAGGTGTATAAATAACTAAAACAATTTGAGTTTTATAGGTTCAGTAAAGTATCTTCAAAGGTATATTTCATTTAAGACTCTAATCTTCGTAGTATGTTACTGTAAATGCTTCAATAACAATAAAAATCATAATTTTCTTTATTATTTAGGCTTTTACAGTTAAACCAAGTCAACTGATAATTACCTAAAGCAGTTCGAAATATAAACTCGTCTCCATCTCTTAAATACACATCCCAAACTCTGCATGCAACGTCCAAAGGCATAGCTTTTGCGAAAACAGTGTAAACCCAATCCAAGAGGTACAGATCTGGTGTAAGGCCACACTTTTCAAAATGACCGTACAGTTTAGGTAAATTATAATTGAAAACTTCTTTGTATGCATTGTAATAGCACTGCATCAAGTTTTGATCTAAAGTGAACGTGGCCAAGTGTAAAGTTCGATTTAGCAAATTTGAAAAACAGATAAACGCATCCAGCTCGTCCATGTTCAGTATAAAAATTGCGGCGATGTAAGACATGCCTTGCACGTAGCCTATGTCGGGACGGTAACAGACGTAAGCGGCCAATAACGAGTGAAGAACATCAGAATAAGGTCCGCCTTCTTGGAAGATGCACAGCTGTGGGAAAGTTCGAGAAATGTCCAATTGTATAAGATCCATGCTACTTTCTTCGTCGATATTAGAGCTGCCACAGCTTGACTCAGGTCTATTTAAATGATTCTGGGCACGTTCCAAACAAATTTCATATAACTGTTGTGTGAGATTTAATTCATTTCCTATGGCTAATTTCCATACTTTCCCTCTAACAGCAGATGGTAAACCTTGCCACCAAAAATCCCTGGTTTTACGCGTGTTATACCTAATAAATTCGATAACTAAGTACCAAGTAATTATAACACTACGAAATTCTAACAAAAACATTTAAAGAAACAATGATTTTCAAGTTAATTTAAAACTCTTTTTGCATTTTATGAATTACAAATATTAAATTAGTTGTTAAAATAAGAATAAAAGACTTACATGACATCCCAATTTGGAAGAACTTTATAAATAAAGTGTTTAGTAGCTAAGGCAAGTTGTTCTTCAATTTCCAAAAGCAATTTTTGTTGTTTCTCTTTTGCAGCATTTGTTTGAGCCTCCTTCTTTTTAGCAGCCATTATTATGGCTTTGTATTCTTCTCGGTGCCTTTGTTCTTCATCTTCTGGTTTAGCAGGTAAATGGGAGGGCCTACAATATTTGATTGCAATTAATGCACTTTTATGAATATATGTACATACTATTTAGTATTAAAAATATTGATTTGTCCAGTAGAATTCAAATAAACAATACTATGATGGAAATTTATTATGCCTTGGCTATGAATCGTCTAAAATTTACTTAATTATTATTTTAGTCTTAATTTTAGTTTATAGTTATGATTCTCAAGCCCCTCTTTGCTTTTTTTATGTTAATATTTATGGTCAAATATTTTGTATCATGTGATAAATGAAAGCATATTTCAAAGAAGTTTAAATAAACCTAATAATACCCACGAAGGGCAATCAATATATAGAAAACTTAAAATATAAGTAATAATTACCTTATATGTTGAATTAGTGCAGTCGAACTGGCTACTATTCTAGCACACCTTTTAGAATGTTGAGGAGAAACATCTGATTCTGCACCACTTGTTTTACTGAAAAATTTCCATTTTCCCACATTCTCTTCACTAGTACAAGACTTCCACGAGAAAAGATTTCTGATAATACATGGCTTCATTAGGTAAATAAAGTAAAATACATTCAAAAATATACATTTACCGTTTAAATATATTGGATAAAGCCTTCTTTTTGAGTTTAATACTTGTTTCATCTTCAACTAAATTTTTGTCTTCCAACAGACTTCCTGAAGAAGAAGGAGAGGGAGGTCCACTTGAATTTGAACTATTAAAAAAAGATTCATTTGATGTTCTTTGGTAGCATTTGTCACTATTTTCTAAAGAAGCACTTGAGACATTGTTATTTTCTTTTTGTTCCATTTTGTCATTACTCTCAATTAAATGTAATTGTCTGGTTACTGGGCTGTATGCTAGCGATATGTTTTGTAAAGCATCATTTAAAGAAATTTTTCCATGAGTATTGTTTTTGCAGTCTTCATTTTGATTATTTGAAGGTAGAAGAGAGACATACAAACTAGAATTTGATTTAACGAGATTCTTTACATCACCTGCCCTTACAGCAGTTATTCGATAGCCACTAACTTTTTCTGGCCAGGAATTGAACCAAGATTCTTTATTAGGAGATTCAGGAGGACTTGCACTATCATATAGTAACTTAGCTTTAATATCACATATATCTGCCACATCCATATCACACTGCTTTTGCTGTTCAACAAAATTTGGCATACTTTGACTACGAATATTTCCAGCTTTAGATAGAATTTGTTGGTAAAATCTGCCCTTATGTTTAACTGGAGTAGATTTTAAAATATCATAGCTTTTGATCAAATCTGGGTTACATTGTATAATGTTATCGCTGTTTGTTTCTTCTAAAGTGTAGGAATAATCGTTGCTTTCTTGATATGGATTAACAATTATATCGTTTTTAATGCTTCCATCTTCTAATTTCATGACTAATTGAAGGTTTACACTAATAACGAATCATACTTTCCATCAGTCTTAATTTTTCACCTAACTACTAACAAAAACACTCTATGTTAGTAATTAACATATTTTCGTCTAATTATTACTAACAAACGTCATGCAAACGTCATTTTCTGCAGCTATTTTGTTGTGGTATTATTACCGCTGAACGGATGGTGGTTACGAAAACGAAACGAACAGAACGTATAGCGTATGTTAGGATAGTTAAGATACTGGGGTTGCCGCCTTTTTGTTAATCGAAAACCGACCCTGAGAGTAATTTTTGGGGATCATACATTTTACTAAAATTATTTCTTCAAAGAACTTAAGCTATGATTTAGATTTAAAAAAGTGCCAAGAGATTAAAACTTTGTAATAACGTTTCGTGGTTTATTTAGTGTTTAACTATCACTATCATTCATATTTGGTAGTATTAAGAAATAACAAGCAAGAACCCACAACGAACGTATAAATTTTACAGAAATTAGGCAGATCCATTGATCAAACTACTATTCTATGGAATAAGTATTACAATTTCATCATTAATCAACAGATGGCAGGTCATGTTTTGATTTCTTATTCCTAGAAGCTTATGAATTTGATAAATATTTATTGTCTGGCAAATAGTAAGAAAACCGTCCCTTTTTGAACCTTATCAGATGGAGTGTTAAAATTGTTCCTTCTTTTCTGACAATACTGTTTTGTCAATACCGCTTCCATCTAATCTTTTTCTATCTATATCTAAATTTGTCCTGTTTATCGCGTCTTCAATTTATAGATTAAAAAGTAGCAGTGACAGTATGCAATCTTGTCTGACGCCCTTCTTAATATTTACTTCTCTACGTTACTGGCTGCTGAAGTTCTATAACTACTTGTTGCTCTTTATACAAACTACACCTAAATCACTCTTCTATCTCTTTATCTTATCCCTACATTTTTAGGTATAGAAATTTAACATCTCATCCCATTTAACATTGTCAAAAACTTTTCCTAAATCTACGAATCCTATGTACGCTCTCTAACCTTTTTCTATCGTTTTCTCTATTGTTATTTGTAAAGCTAAAATGCCCCCCCGCGTTCTCTTATTTCTTCTAAGCCAAAAATTTGTCTTCCCCTAGTAGTTCTTCCCTGCAGGATTCTAGTTAACATTTTAGACGCATGGGAAGTTAAGCTAACTGTTCTAAATTTCTGGCATCTATCCGCGCCTCTCTACTATTCATTAATTTTTTTTAATGCTAAATCAGACTTGTCTCATTATGGGATATCCTAACTCACCTACCCCACACTATTTTTCTTCTCCAACATATCTTCTAATTCCTGGCCTGCGGATAAATTCTCTAAATATTCTTTCAACCTATCTGCCTTTTTCTCATTTTCTATCAAAATTAATCCTGTCTCGTTTCTTATAGTATTACTACTACTATATCCTACTTTTCAAAATTCCTTTTACTTATACTATAAGCCTCATCCGTTTTATCTACTTTAAACTTTTCTTCTAGTTGTTTGCACCTCATATCAATCCACTGTTCCTTAGCTGCCCTACACTTCCTAATTACTTCCCACTTTATCGCCTTATATCTTTTTTGGCCTTCTTCGTCTGTCCTGTTCTTGTATTTCTGCCTTTCTTATATTATTCGTACAATCTTGGTAATTATCCAGAATTTCCTACTTTCGTTTCGTATAAAATCTAATAAATATCTATCAGCGGAATCTAAGTACGTTTTAATACTGTTCCATTCTGTCTCTACGTCGCTGTCATTCATTTCTTCCGCCTGCTCTAGTATTTCGTCTGTCCATGTACCTATCCTATCACGCGTTTTATTACATTTCAATTTTTCTAAATAAAGACGTTTGCTACCCTCCCACTTGTTCATGATTTTGAATTTAAGATTGGTCTTTATTACTACTAGATTATGATTGCTATCTATATCTGACTATCTCCTCTATCATTTCTATTGCCTACTCCAAAAAGAACCTGTTATCACATCTTCATTACCGTCAGTTATTATTGCGTTGAAGTCTCCTAGGTTTTCAATAGGTTTTCCTATCCTTTCACTAAACTTAACACGTCTTCTACATCTGCATATACAGCTTCTACGTCTTCATCATTGTAAGATAACGTAAACGTATAGGTGCAGATGTTTTTACCGGTTTCGAGTTTAATTTAATCATAACAACCCTATTGCTTTTCTGCAAATAGCTTTCTACACTGTACTGCTTTCTTACGAACTACAATTCCTAACCCGAATTACCTTCCACTGATCCTGTATGAATTATTCTAAACTCTCCAGCATCTGGCCAACGGCCTACTGTATCTAATGCTACCCTAATATCCATCTCAGCTATCTAATTTTCTAACTTCTAAGTTCTACGCTCCGACTCGTGAAATATTGCAATTTTACTTATTGCATCTTTTGATGGTATCTCCCAAGGTAGTCCCCGCCCGAACATCCGAAAGGGAGACTATGTTACGGGTAAATATGATTTCTTACCTGGAAGGGGGGGGGGATATGTTTACGCCTACGTCTCTAAAATCATGTAAAAATATCTTTCGGTAGACGGTAGGAGTGGCAATTCACATCTCTACGATATGTGATATATCATTAGAATCAGACGAAATTATGTTTTCTTTTTCTTTATGGTAACGTTCTAGAACAGTTTTGAAAGCTTTTTGAAGTGAACTTCTTTACGGACGGTAGGGTAAGTTTTTCTACTCGGCCATGTAGTCGAGTTCATAGTGGGGATCGCTTGAGCCGTGAACGCTTCAATGCAAAGTTCGTTACAGGTAACTCCGGCATGTATAGTGTAAAATTTAAATTCATAGCGTACAAATAATACCATTAAACCAATTCCTTAACCCATATCCTGGTATGTTTGTATGTTTGAAGAAGTTTCACTTCAGTAGCGTGTTGTATAATTACGTTGTATATTTTTATGTTTTTTCGATGTAGAATGACCTCTTAAATTCGTAAATTAATCAAATAAGCACACCACGGTTTATTTCAATGTATATCCTATAGCCTTTAGCGATTGTTTTAAATTATTTTCGACGTTTCGTTTGCAATGTTGCTCACTCATTGTTTACATAAATTATCAGCGGTAGAAACGTTTGTCATCAATTAGGGTTCATTACGTATAGAAACATTTCACTTTTATTGACAGTAATTTGGCTGAAGTTAAGCCGATAATGGCCGATAAGAAAACAGTTTTGTTCATACGACTCTAGTCGTAAAGGAAAACTAATGTCGGTTGTAATTAATAACTTTATGACTTATGTTAAGATACAATTAAGGAGAATAAAATGTATATCCACACACTTCATAAGTTTAATTATGCATATCTAACTTTTACCTGCAGCTTCGCTCGCCTTGGTGTTATAAAAATGTGTCAAAGATAAAACTAATTTTTCTATTCCTGGGGAACAGAATTTTTTCTTCTTGGTAAAAGGTGAGCTATGGTCTTTTCTGTACCCCCAACAAAGTCTACAAAATTTCATGATGGTCGATTAGATAGTCAAGGCGTTAAATCGATCACATAAGACAAATTTTTTCTATCTCTAAGTAACAGTACTTTTTTTCTGTGTACAAGGTACCCTATGACCTTTTCTGTAGTTTTGACAATGTTTCTACAAAATGTCATGATGATCGATTGAATAGTTAAAGTGTGAAATCGATTATACAAAACTCGATTATACAAAAACCGATTTCGGATATCTAGGAAGTCAGATAAGTCAGGACGGAAGCAGTAGTAGGGATCTGAAGCAGAGGATAGCGCAGGGTCGTGTCGCCCTCAGTGCTTGCGAACGATTAATTTAGAAATTCGGTTGTTAAAGGTGTATATTTGGAGCACGGCGCTGTACGGGTGCGAAACATGGACAGTGGGCGCGGCAGAAAAGAAAAGGTTAGAAGCGTTCGAAATGTGGTGTTATAGGCGAATGATGACGATACCGTGGATAAAGAAGGTTGGAAATGAAGAGGTATTATAATGAGTAAGAGAACAGAGGACTCTATGGAAGTCAATAAGAAATAGGCGAGTTACGTTAGTAGGACACCTTTTCAAGCATGAAGGTCTAGTCAGAAACATATTAGAAGCAGAAACGGAAGTTAGGAGGGGTAGAGCTAGACCTACATTAGATTACTGTCCGCAAACAGTTAAGGATATGGGTTGTTCTAGCTTTAAGGAAATGCGAAGATTAGCGCAGAATAGGTGCGTGTCCAACCAGTCTTAGAACTGATGACCTTATGATGATGATGATGATGATGAGAACATTATTTTTTCTGGATAAATCGTATCCTATGTGCTTTTCTATACCCTTGATAATATGTGTACAAAATTTCTTATTCAAAGTGACTTTTTAAGTTGTAAAACAAACAATGTTAAATAGATGGTTTTATTGAAAAATGCCAAAATTATAAATAAAATTAATTGCAACTACTATTACTTGCATCAATATTTAATAGTTAACAGAAAATCCTGTGTAAAATGATGTTTATTTTAATAGTATGTTAGATTTTATTTAGGATTGTATTAGAGTATTCTGTCTAGTTGAAACAACGGTTGCCTATCCTCGAAGACTACAATTGGTTAATTTGTACTAGGATGAAATCATGTCATAGCATCATTTATCCGTGACTTCGACCTCTTGAAACTGTTTTGAATTATTTATAATGAATCGAAATATGCGAGATAGATTGGTAGGACACCTTCTCAGGCATGAAGGACTACTCAGAGACGTATTAGAAGCAGAAACAGGAGTTAAGAGGAGCATAGGTAGACATAGATTAGATTACTGTTACTGCAAACAGTTAAGAATGTGGAATGTTCTAGTTTTAAGGAAATGCGATAATTAGCTCAGGATAGGAAACAGTGAAGGTGCGTGTCCAACCAGTCTTAGAACTGACGACCTTGTGAAGATGAGGCATTTAAAATTATGTTAAATACCCGAGTGACATAAATTTGATAATTTCTTTACGGTATAACATTGTTAAAAGAAGAGCCCAATCAATATCCGGTAAAATAAAATGTGCATGATGCTATATATGTATATACATAAATATAGATCCAATCTAATTGTAATTCTTTAACGTTAGTAATAATAAGTATATACTCTTTGAAAATGACCCCTTAAGAATAATTATAGAGTTTTGAGTAAATGTACTTGTACTTTTCTTTGTTTCTTATGATGGATATTTAAAAAGTTTCGTCACAATTTCGGTCGTAGACGTTCTCTAGAAATGAATAGAAATGAAATTAAAAATATTGTTATAAAACGCTAGGTCTCATTTTCGAGGTAGGGCTTATATTAAACCATCCTTTAAAATTATGGTGGGACTTATTTTCGGGGAAACACGGCCTTTGTGAGTGCATTACTACATACGTGACGGAAAAGGACAAAAATTATTAGGGAAGTCATTTCTGGAACACCTTTTGTTGCAGAGCTAGAATCGGAATTATTTAGTTAACCATAAGAATGGAAAGTCTTACCGCTCAAGTGAGAGAAAAGTGTTGGGACACCCTCAAAAGTCCACTATTTGTTGTAGTAAATTCTACAAGGTTGTTTACAAAAATATTGTTTCCGAGGGATAGAAAGAAATTAGTTTTATGTGGTCGATTTCACCACTTAATTACTCAATCGATCATCATGAAATTTTGTAGATACATTGACAGTGGTAGAGAAAAGGTCACAGGGTACCTCTTATCTAGAAAAAATATAGTTTCCGAGGGATAGAAAGAAATTAGTTCAAGCCTTAACTACTCAATCGATCATCGTGAAATTTTGTAGACACATTGTTAGGGATAGAGAAAAGGTCATAGGGTACCTCTTATCTAGAAAAAATATAGTTTCCGAGGGATAGAAAGAAATTAGTTTTATGTGGTCGACTTCACGCCTTAACTACTCAATCGATCATCGTGAAATTTTGTAGACACATTGTTAGGGATAGAGAAAAGGTCATAGGGTACCTCTTATCAAGAAAAAATATAATTTCCGAGGGGATGGAAAAAATTAGTTTTATGTGGTAGATTTCACGCCCCAACTGCTGAATCGATCATCATGAATTTTTTAGGCACATTGTCAGGGGTACAGTAAAGGGTATAGGGTACCTTTTATCCAGAAAAAAATACTGTTTCCCGAAGGATAGAAAAATTATTGGTCCATTTCACGCCTTAACTACTCAATCGATCATCATGAAATTTTGTAGACACATTGTCAGGGATAGAGAAAAGGACATAGGGTACCTCTTATCTAGAAAAAATTTTGTTTCCGAGGGATACAAAGAAATTAGTTTTATATGGTCTATTTCACACCTTAACTACTTAATCGATCATCATGAAATTTTGTAAATATATTGTCAGGGGTACAGAAACGGCCATATTAAGTAGGGTACCTTTTATTCAAGAATAAATACTGTTTCTGACGGATAGAAAAATTAGTTTTGTGTGGTCTATTTCATGCCTAAAGTACTCGATCGACGATCATAAAATTTTGTAGAAGTACAGAGAAAAGGACATGGTACTTTTTATCCAAAAAAAGGATACAAAAAAGTAGTTTTATGTGGTCATCAATAATCTTTTTAATCAACGCGAGCGAAGCAGCGGGTAAAATCTGTTACAAAATAAACGGTAAAAGTTCCTTTTCAACTGATTTTAAAAAGTAGATGAATTTATGTAAATAAATCATCATTATCGCTTCTACATTCTACGTTGACTAACGCAGGCACGAATTGAAATTACATTACGCCCTTTCCACTACGTACAATTACTCTACTCGGAATTATAATCATTTCCGCTAGTAATGTCCGGTTGACATTTAATTTGTTCACATACATAATACCTACATACGAATCTATATTATAACGTCTGTGTACCCACGTATGCGACGAGCTGATTTATAAATTTCAAGGTTCCCAATTATTGCATTAATTATCATTGAAGTGAGTTTTATGAAGGATTCTTTACAAAGATCGTCACAATTTCTAAATAATGCATTATACAAGTACAGAACGTACATTTTCGGCGAAGGTTAATTGCATACTGCAACAATGGTAGATAAGTACGGTCACCAAATAAAAGTCACAGAAAGCAAGTTTATTTATACGGATGTGCAATTACTTTTTATCGAGTTATACATGTACAGTGTACACACGTCACATAAAAATCATGTACACTGATAATAACCGTAATCTTGCTCTGACCAAGAGGCAGTTATGCATTTTAAATTAATTAATTCAACGTCACACCTTGAAGTTGTCAGCCTACAAACTTTTTTCAGTAAATTTTATGCCAGAATTAAGGAAAATAAAACTATCCTGTTTGTTTTCTAACAACGAGTGTTGTGTTGGCATCGTACACTTGTATTCGTATTTTGCATTATTGTCTTTGATTTTGAGTTTTTGAAAATTTTCAGCCAAAAAGAACATAAAATGGGTACCGTTGTTGATGATGCATAATCTAGATCAGCGGTTCCAATTTTTTTTGCTATGCAACCCCTTTCGAGAAACTTATCTCGACAATAAAGAAAACTGATAAAGTTTTATATGCGTAAGACCCTTAACACCTTATTGCGTACATGTTGTCAACTTCAATTTGAATTATGAACTGAAAATCTTGATTTTAAGTATTTAATGTGCACATTTTTACTTATAATAACATTAAAATTAAGTTTAACGTCCGATAATTGAATTCGATTATCTGGAGCCACCTATAGTCTAATTCTGAATTCATTTTTAATGTAGGTTTAACTGAATAGCTAGTCAAGACCAACCGAAACAGTGAAGTTTTTCGAATCGTTTTAGTAATTCCGATCAAACAACAAAACTGGATATCAAAAGTAGGCCATTTGGCAAATCTTAATCTTTTGTTAGACGTTTTTATAGTTATGCTTATTTCATAATATCCTCTCATCAGATATCTAAGCTTCACAAAGTTACGTTAAAACATGCCTAGGTACTAGTCGGAGGACATTACTGCATAGTGATTTTGGAGGAAATATTCTTGAATTTCTTGTTGTTAAATCTTCCAAAGATATCCCATAAGTATAAAAAAGTTCTTTCCATGTACATAACTTGTCTTCTGCAAAACTACATTTAAATTTATAAAATAGTAAGAAATTTGAAAGGTAGCATTACCTGTACTTAGTTTTCTGTTTAGATATTATGTTTCAAATTTCAATAAAAAACAGTTGAGGATTTTATAAAGGTCCCCTTTTTCCCTTTAAAGTTATAGAATCCTAATAAATGAATCTATGATTGACGTCAGCTTCTACTATTAACGATGTCTAGTACATACTGTAGTAAGTACGAGTGTGTTTGTGTGCGATCGGGCACACGTGTGCGTGAACGGCTAATCGATTCGCCGACTACCCGCGGGCATCTTTCTTCATGTGCGCCGTATTTGTAAATATGTGTGTCGTACCTGTGTTCTGGGAAAGCAGTTAAACAGTTCAAAGAAAAAATAAACTATCCGGATGTTTCCAGAAGGTTCCAAAAAGTAAACAAAAGAGTATTTAAAGGAAGAGACGATCACCGAGATAATCAGAAATAAATTGACCGTTGCAGAAGTGAATCCAGAAATAAATTGACAGTGATAGCAGTGAAATAAATAGCGCAGTGAATAGGGATATATCAACAGTAGTGTAAATAAACAGAATAATTCATAACCTGAGTTTAGTAAAATTTAATAGCGTTTTTAAGTTCTTTGATAAATAATTAGTGTAAATAAATAGTTTTTATCGTCATCAGTCTTAGAAGTTAATTTTATTAAACCCACGAACATTACAGTATGTAAGTCTGGAGTCGTACAAATATAAAAAACCATTTCACCTGGAAGTTTTGCTGATTAATACTTAACCAATGATCGTGTGATTCATTCATGCTTCTGTGTTTACGTTTTTTCACGCATTTCATTCAACAACAAGGAGACACATAATTTAAATTTATGCATCGCATGTGACGTAGGTACATCTTGAACTAGAACAATTGACGTTGTTGTTTTCATTAATTTCATTTGATAATAATAATTACAATACTCCGCCGCACTTATTACCCACAAATTAGAGCGATAATTATTTCCTGTTATATCTGACCTTCCGTATAACTTGACTTACTCAAAAAGGGTGCATTTTTGTATGTTTTATACTGTTACTATAAGTACTATAATAAGGTATTTTACGTGAGCAGCGAAGCGTTACAACAATATACAGCAATTGGTTTTAATTTATTTCCAGATTAGTTAAGTAAGTCATTAAGAAGACTTTAGGGAAGTAACTGAAGCAGTTAATTAACGTCGAGAATTAATGTCGAACAGCTTGGACACGGGAATAATACAAAAATGGAGCCCAAAGTGCCTTAATGGTATATTTATGGCATAGTACATAGGCGGATTAAATGTCGAAAGCGCTTTAGGCTAGCACCCATAGGCGCCGCTTGGGCGGTCATATATTTTTCCAAATACTTTTTTTTATTACGTACCTACTTCCTCATTTTTTTTTTAGGTTTAAAAACTTCCGCGCGCGCCCCTTTTTAACCTTGCGCCTCTAGGCATATGCCTACTTTGCCTTATGGATAATCCGCCACTGGCATAGTACCTTTATTATATTTTATTACTTTCCTTTTACAATAAGTACCAAAAAAAACGCCTTTAAATGTCTTCTATCACCAGCAAAATTTGTCAAAAATTGTACCCATCTACTATGCCTGCTGCACGCTATTAGGGTTGCCACCCGTACTTTATTATGAAGGTTTGTTTTCGCCTGTGCGTACGTTATACTTTACAAGACACATAAAGTACGCAAAAATACTTTATTTAAGGCCTTAAGTAAACATCGTAATTTTGTAAGCGATTATTCGAAATTCAGAGTATTTTTACATCAATAATATTGCACAGAAAAATGGTAAGCCATATTTACGGAACAACCTGATTTCCCAAATCTGTTCAAGGTAGTGTCACTTTTGCTGTCCGTTCCGGCCACTTCAGCATTTACAGAAAGAGTATTCTCTGTTATGAACGCAAAGTGGCGGGACGACAGGAATAAAGCTTCATTAAAACTAATTACAAATGAACTTTTAGTTTACTTAATTCTTTGTTTGCCATGTTTAGAGGCTTATTAATGTATTTAAGAGCGACAGCAATTTGTTACTGACTGCTAGGTGTAACAAAAAATATGTTTTTAAAAACAAAAAATAAAATACTTTATTTTTATGCTGAGTACTTTTAGTCGAGAAATACTTTATGTAAAGCCCGAAAAGGTGTCAACCCTACACGCTATCCTCATTATTCGCATGTAACACCACATTTCGAACGCTTCTAACCTTTTCGTTTCCGTCGCACCCACCGTCCACGTTTCGCACCCGTACAGCGCTGCGCTCCTAACATACACTTTTAATTTCATTCAAATTAATCATTCGTGAGCATATAAGTGACTTTTGATTATTGAAGGCGACTCGACTCTTGTTATATCATCTGCAAATCTAAGTATACTAATCTTTTCCCCTGTATATCTATCCCTACGGTTATACTGTCTTTAATGATGTTAATCTCGTTTTCGATGTATATATTATGTATAATTACCTACATTAAAATATATCAAACCCTTCTTTTGTCTTCCTCTACCTTCCCCAAAACTTACAATGCATGCCTATTAACATATAAATTGTAGTTGTAGTAACGTATTTTAAATTCAATAAATGCAAGCAAATTACGTATTTAAATCAGAGCCGGGCAAACTTTAACTTCGCAGGAGCCGCTACATGAGTTTAGTTTGAGTCACTCCATACCCTTCAATGAGTACGAGAGAGTAAGCAGTAATGAATAATTTTGTTTTGTCTTTTTCTTCTCCCTTCCACTCCCATATCAAGCCCCTTCATCCCGTAGACGAGCGAAGCCACTC
>NW_020439094.1:1190868-1192709 GCF_000699045.2 Agrilus planipennis
CAGAGCCGGGCAAACTTTAACTTCGCAGGAGCCGCTACATGAGGTTAGTTTGAGTCACTCCATACCCTTCAATGAGTACGAGAGAGTAAGCAGTAATGAATAATTTTGTTTTGTCTTTTTCTTCTCCCTTCCACTCCCATATCAAGCCCCTTCATCCCGAAGACGAGCGAAGCCACTCTCGCAACTTAAATAATAATTTTCGTTACTACGTTCGCAAAACTATTGGATTTGGCTATGGAAGAGGGGACTCATTTACGAAATGGAAGGGATAAGAAAAGGAAAGAATCAGCTCACTCCCACTCGCAGGATCAATGAGGATCCACTTGGTTAACCTTGAGGATCACTCGGGATGCAAAAGATCCGAGTTTGCCCGGCTCTGATTTAAATGACTTATTCTGCGCGGATGAACTTGTGAGCGATTAGTATTATAATAATAAACAATGATAAATATTTGAATAACTCCTATCAGTTTAATAATATTATAAAAGATGTCCAAACTAATTTCATCAGTAAAAGTGACATTTTCAAGGCAGTGTGAACAAGTTAAATAGACATAATTTCGACTTCATCGGCCGTAAATCCTTTTCAGTTGCTTTCTTTAACAAATGTAATGAAACATTAAAGAAAAAAATAATACGTTCCCATTATTAATAGTTATTTGTGATCAAGTGAAAGAAGAGAATTGTTTAAAAATTTGTACTCTTACTTAACGTAAATAAACACTGCAAGTGAAAGGACTGTAGGGCGAATTAGATTTGCTGACGTGCATCAAACTTTCTTTAGCTTACAATTAGTTTCCATGCATTCTAATTATATTATAATTGTAGACATAAATGGTGCTTTGAAAATGTTATCTTATCTTTTCACTTTTTCCGATTCTATGCTTACAGTCGTTTTGCATAACAATTGATCATGAAAGTAATCAACAAATCACAGTTCTATTTCTATATTGTAAACTTGAAACATATGATTTGGCTTCTTCTTATTACAGCAATGTAGGAGGGCATTAACTATTTTGACATTTTAACATGTAGTGCTCAATTGTTAATTGTTGAGGAACTAAAAATGGAAAAATAAAATATACTTGTCGATTTTCCTACACCATCTTCAGTGCACCTAGGGATGAAAGATATCAATACTTTCATTTAATACTTAAAGTAAAAGGCCCAGTTTCTGACACTCTAAGAGTGACAGTTGAGATTATATTACGATAACTAAAATAATATTTAATTAGAATAAATAATTTTTATACTATAAACAAGTTCAGAGTTTCTAGAAAAACTCATATACGCGATATAATTATTTGAAGCGAATTAGTAATTTTAATTAATGATTTAAAAAGTGATGTTTGAAGACCCAGTTTCTGACACTTAAAATTTCTTGTGTTGTAGTTTCTGACACTGCCATCGGCCTAGTTTCTGACACTCATATTTGGTAATGATTCTCTCTCGGTTAAATTATGTATTATCAGGTTTAAATAAACTATAAGTAATTAAGTATTCATTAAAGATAAATTAAATATTTATTATAAGTAAGATATTGTTATTTTTAACAAAAATAATTAACTCCTGAAAATAACAAATAAAAATATGTATTTGTATCATCAATAAAATTTATAATTCAATTGAAAGTAAAAATTATCATAGTAATAATCATTTTAACACTAACAAAGATGAAATTTCTTTTACAACAATCATTTTCGTATTTGAAAGAATTATTTATAACAGTGAATATAATGTTTAGTTTATTCACAAAAATATTAAATGAATATTTATCGCTGTAATTACAGAAAATAGTATATCAAATCATAATAATAGATGGGAAATGTAAAAGCGTTTTTC
>NW_020439094.1:1193003-1204820 GCF_000699045.2 Agrilus planipennis
TGCTTGTCATTAATTAGGTACAGAATACATTTATTTTATTGTTTAAAAAATTTATTGACCCACTTAAGATCTTTTTTTTTTTAATTCAACATAAACCTAAAATTGTCAGAAACTGGGCCAGTGTCAATAACTGGGTCTTTTACCTTACTTGTTTTCGGCTGTAGCCTTGTAAGGACTCGTATTAGGCAATATATTGCTAGGTGCTAATTATTATTAGTGCAGAATAACTAAAATTAATTAGCGGTGCTATTCGTTGAAAATGGTGAACGTATTAGACGTTTAATTTCCTTTTGGATTTTATATTTCACATACTTCTACTTTACAACAAATTTGCAACTTAGACTATGTACATACATTGAACTTAATGTCTGAGACCTTTTCTTACCGCTAAGAGTTAGAGTTGGAACCAAAAAATATTTATATTGAAGCTGACAATCAGAAAAAATAAATAAAAGGAAGCTACTGAGCATTTCCGATCATCTCGGTCTGGTTTTGAAAATTTACATGCAATTATTGCCGCTTGAAGTCTGTCACACCCAGTGTTGCCAAACTTTTTTTTGCGAAGTCGGGATTTTGGAACTTCTTGAGTAAAAAAAGCAGGATTCTTCTCGAAAGAGCGACATAGTAAAAAAACGTACCTATATAATCAGAAGTTTTTAAATATTTATCTTTCTATTTAAGTTCAAATTGCGTTTACGTAACAATAGATAGCAAAAATAGTCAAAGATGTATTTTAATAGAATAATAAAAACAGAAATCAAAATCAAAAAAGTTTTATTCATTAGAAAAATATGGCGTTTCAAACAATAGCCTGAGGGGTGAGTGTTACCGATTGCAACTTATATAAGAGAATAATTATTTATTAGAATTACTTATGATATTTTTGTGAATATTTAACTTCTTTTAAAGTTTCCTTTTTCTTTAATAAAGATGAAGAACTCTTCACAGGATAGCTGTAGATTAAACTGGATAAGCTATTCGGCTGCACGCATGGTCGAGTTATTCCGGAAAAGCGGAACAGAGCTTGTTCCGCGCGGGACATTTAATGTTGATTTAAAAATCGGGACGTCTCGCCAAATCGGGAAACGCTAAAGGGTTAACTTGGGAAGCTAAAACTTGCACAGTGGCGAACTAACTACCTAAATATGTATGTATGTTTTATATAAATATGCAAGATTGGACAAAAAATATTGTTCAATATATATGATTTACCATAAATTTTTTTCTATTCCAACATTAAGGTAATTTAAATGACCTTGTTGCATTGCTACCGTCACGCCGCGGAACTCGTAATTGGATTATAGTTGATTGGTAATTCTTTGAATTTTTTAGATTGGATTGTTAACTATCGTTTGTTATTTTTAAATATCATTTGTAAAGAAATTCTTAGAAACAGTACTGAAGAATTTATGGTAAATTGAATAAAAAAAATGAAAACTAAATCGGAAACTTTTTTTAAACAACCGTTTAACCGACGATAAGTTATTGGTATTTGTAATAAAGAATAACAAAAAAATAGGTGGATAAGAACTCCTGTAGTTCATGAAAATGAATTAAAGATCAAACACTAACACTACACTTTTTGTGCGTGCAGAATCAGCTTCTATAGGTACATATACCTAGCCCGATATTACTAAACTTATTTAACATTTAAAGTGTTACATTCAGAAGACAATATGATATTAATAGAATGTATAAAAGTTAAGGATAATATGTCGTATATTCAAACTGAACATAAGTGAATCACAACGGAAAGATGGAAATTGGAAAAAGATAGGAAATACAAGAAAATATGTAAAGAAAGGGAAGGAAAACCAAATTATTTGAAAGACGAAAGAGCAAAGACTAAAAACAAATTAGTTCTAACTCCAAAATTTAGATAAGGAAGTAAGAATAAGACGGCAAGATACTGGGAATAACAGGAAATGGTCCAAAAAATGGAAAATTCAAATGGAAGGAAAGGATATTCTGAAAAGAAGAAATATTATGGAGAAAAAACAGAAGAATAAAAATGTTTAGTTTGTAATATATTTATATATATATACAGGGTGTTCCAAGTAAGCGGATTTCTTTAGTAATAGCTTTACGGTTGAATATATCAAAAACGTTTCTTACAAAAGTGGTATCATAAAATTATTTTCGATTATACAGAATGTCGCGTTTTCCCCGGCGATTCGCTTTTATTCACCTTTGTCTCCTACGAACTTTTATTCTGTGTGTTTAAGAAGGTGTTGACTGTTGAGTAACGTTTCGTTTTATACAATGTTAATTTCTGAACTGCCTAGTACCTAGTCTATGGCTTTGAGTAAAGATGAAAAGATAGATACATGGTTGTATGATTTTTGTCCTTGGGGAATGCGGGCGGAATCCTCACTTCGCATCTTGAGTGTATACTCAGTGATATCTATTGGGTTGTTCGGAAAGTCATTTCGTTTTCTCCCGACAGAGGATTTAATTGTATTCTTTTGCACCCAACTTCACATTTAAGCCGTATAATTTTTATATACTTTGAGAGCTCATATAGCAAGGCTTGTGTGTGAAAAATTCCAATTAATTCTACGCAGCAGTTTTTGGTTGGTGCCCTTTTAAATATGGAGAGCGATAAGCAGCATTTTCGACATATCTTACTGTTGTACTAAAGAAAGGGTAAAAATGCCGATAAAGCCAGAAAGAAATTGACTGATGTGTATGGAGAAGGTGTGTTGACAGTACTCCAGTGCCAGAACTGGTTCGCTAAATTTCGATCCGGCAATTTTGATGTCGAAGATGCACCACGTTCGGGAAGGCCGGTTGAAGCTGATAAAGACGCGATAAAGGCATCGGATTATTATTTGTTCCGATCACTCCAAAATTTTTTAGACGGTAAAACCTTCACCTCAAATGAGGAGGTCAAAAACCTCCTCGATCAGTTTTCTGCCAGCAAAGACCAAAAATTTTATGAGCGTGGAATTATGCTACTACAAGAAAGATGGCAAAAGGTGTTGGACCAGAACGGTCAATATATAATTTAATAAAGTATTTGTTTATTATACGAAAACCGTCTTTCATTCAAAAAAAAAAACGAAATGACTACAACCCTATAAATAGACGTAGTCCTCGAGTAGATGGTTTTCGCAGGGTGCTACAGTGGTTTATTACTAGCGGAACAGAACACCATAGATCCTAAAAAGTGCCCTAAGACTGTCTGAAAGGAAGGAAATAAATATATGTCTCTTTAACTTCACTCAAAGCCATAGTTAGGTAGTTCAGAAATTAATAACATTTAAAACGAAACGTTACTGAACACCTTCTTATGAACAGGGAATTGACGTTCGTAGGAAACAAAGCTGGATAAAAGCGAATCGCCTACCAAGGCATACTTAATATTCTGATACAAATTGGTATTATAAAAACGTTTAATTTTCTCGAAAAGTGTTAACCGTAGATAGTAACATCCTTACATTGGACGAAAGGAAATAAAATTTTGCACATGATAAACTGACAAAAAAATGGCATATCAATTTACTTTGGAAGTGGTAGATTTCAATGAATTTGAAAAGAACATATTTACGTTAATAGTGGAAATAGTAGAGCACACTTCAATGTGCTTTAGTCTCGGAGATATTCAAAATGGCGCAGAGCACTGTAACATCCTATTTATTGATTTATTGCTAATTTTATGGAAATTGGTGCATTTTAGACAGCAATTGAAGGAATCCGCTTGTTTAGAACACCCTATATGTAGGTATAAAATGGCTAAATGTATATATAAAAAATGACGTTTTTAATAAAGCTATCTATCTATCTACCATCTACCAAACACCATCAGGAAGCTCTACCGAAGGACGAAACGTTGGTTGATTGATAATAAAGACTGATTTTTACTGGAATCGAGTTCTCATAAATTATTTCATTTAAAATTATTAATATTTTGAAATTTTTTTCTTTAATTCATACTCACACATCCGTATCTCCTTTTTTGTTATTAATCTATTAAACAAATGCAACTGTATCGTTTAATGGTATGCTCTTACGTAGTTTTTTTTTGTTACAACTATAAAATTCAGGAAAAATTCGCTTGCTACACTTATTTGATACGCTTAATTGATAATTTACTGTATTGCGTCAGAACTTACACTTTGAGAGAAAAACGTGAAGAATACCGTTAACATTGTTCGATGATGATATTTAGCTACCGCTGTAATAAAGCCATTGCGGTTCAGCGGTCTGTTATTTCGTTGCTCGTTGTGTTGATCGTTTCGCAGAACCCAATTTAAATGATTACACAACGTTGCAACCGATTAAAAAGGCCTACCATTGCATTTCGGAAACTCTCATGAAGCATGCAACGAGAATTTTGTTCATAAGTCTGGCATGTTGAAGGAACATTGACGATTTTATGTCTCACGTATTAAGTATAGGAACTACGTGTGGTTCGTCTCGTTTTGCTTCATGGTAGTCTCTTTTAGAAGAAGATGGGATGCAGAATTACCATTTCAAAGAAATTAATCTCATTTTTTTATACAGTGCGAATGGAACAATGCAAAAAAAATATGAAAATAAAGTAGTAAGTGTATTAATTACTTACTTACACGATGTATTTTACAAAATTACAGGGAAAATATCCCTAGTTTCAGGCACCTAAAGGGTAAACAAAAAATAAGATTCATACCAATTTAAAAAAAAATCGGTTGTCTCTAAACTCGGTTTACTGACGATAGTTGAACGTGACAACGTCATAAGAAAATACTGATGGAATGGTTTTATTTTTCAAAAGAAAATTTTATTTGTTTGATAGATATTTTGTATGGATATAGAGAAGGAGGTAAATGGAAATCACAATTGAATTGATCAAGTTACATTTATTTGTACGTATAAATACAATTATGTCAATTTTTATTTATTTTTTTTTCCAATGTAAATACAAGTATGAATGTGCTTTGAGCAATTGTTTTACAACTTTTATTTACAACTTTTAAACATCATTAAAATTTTTGTAACTCTAGCTTCAATTCGACAATATATCACTGAACATATATTTAATATCGAAAGAATCATTACCTTTATCGCCGCAATTATCGTTGCTATAAACAATTGACACCACATTTACTTTTCACTGCACTTCATACTTGACGAAAACATATAAATGTATTATTGTATAGCAGCTGTCCACGCGGACGCATCGCTCACTCAAGTAGGAGAGAGACAGATGTCGAACGCTGCCAAAAGCGGAGGCCGATTGTGCCTCTTTGTCGCTCGTTCCGCGCTCTCGCTTGCACTTCAAGCCTTAAATGGAACGCCTCAGAGCGAGGTAACGCCACATGAGTCATGTTTTTTCGTGCGTGCAGCCGGCTCCATCGAATTATAAGACGTTGTCACGTCAAAAAAAAAATCTTGAATCGTGCATCTAGCAGGATAGACAATCATAATAATGAGGTCTTCAGCCCGTTCCTGCTTCTAATATCTGCCTAATAGGCCTTCATGTTTGAGAAGGTATTATGCTATTAAGCCATCATCTCTAATATTTTCTATCCGCTGTATTATTAACATCTTCCTACAATAACATACGAATCTTAAACACTAACATTTTGTTCGGATTAGAAAAAGATTATTAAAAGTATATATATATGTTTGGAGAAAGGCTCTCTATGGGTGTGAAACGCAGATGCAGGACGCTACGAAAAAGAGAAAGTGTTATACGTCACTTGGTAACAAACATAGAAAAAAACACATCCTCCAATCCCCTTCCTTGATATACCCTAGAATATTGCTTTTTGTGTGTAAATTGCTAAATATTTCAAACCAAAATAAAAACAAAATGGCGGGCCTTAGACGTCATATAGTGCGCTCAACAAAATAAAAAGACAATACGCATATCATCAATTATGTACTCAAACAGCGTAGTGAACGTTACCTATATGTAGTAGGTATATTGCTACATTTTGTGGAACTCAAAAATGCTCAGCAAAGTCCTTAAGGATATCGATTTGTCGAATTGAATCCACTCTCTACCTAGGTCTACATTGTAGGCATGCAGCCAAATAATATGAGATTCAATGATATCGAAATCGCGATATGCGCCTGACGACGGATTGATATAAAGCTTTTGAGGATTATTTCGTTTTGTTCAGAGGATTTTGAGAGTTCGGTTAATTTAGACGAATAGACGTGGTTAAAAAAAATTTATTTTCTACGTGTTCATCAAATTATGCATTTTCATTCGTGTAATACAAAAACAAAGAAATGTTTAACTGAGCATAGGTTTTTAGTAGACATTTTGCTATTCCTGTGTTTGAAATACGCTGTATACATATACAGTCAAAACCGTTTACAACGACATCTTTTAGAACAACATACCGGTTATATTGACAAAAATCCCAGCTGAATTTTATTAGACCGCTCTTTAAAAAACATTGCTTTTTACGACATACCTCTTTAAGCGACTACATTTAACTGATATTTTCGGAGAATTCTCAGAATATCTACTAGTGAAGCAGAGGAGTTTATTGATGTTGATAACTCTATTGCAATTTGTGCACCAGCGACGGAAGATGATATTGTACAAGAAGTTCAAGTAGAAAATGACGAATAGGAAGGGACTGAAGAACAATTTACGGTGCCAACTTCGAATGATGGCCTCAATGCTCGCAGTGTCTTTAGAAAAATTGTTTTTTTTAATGAACAGTTTCACATGCAGTGAAATTATGACGATACCTTAATTAAAATTCAACATGAACCACAAAGTCCGTAGGTACGCACGACAGAAGTGTTCCAAACAGACTAAAATTACAGATTTTATTAATATAGAAGAATGATAATTACAGTGGATTTCGTTTATTACGATCTCGGTTATAGCGACCATTGTGCTACAGCGACGTCATATGTAAGTCCCTTGGATTTAAAGCATACTTTGGTATAAAATTCATGTGGCTATAGCGACTTCGGATGTAACGCCGAGTTCGGGTGTAGCGACTGTTTTTAATGAATCATTTGTAACAAATCCCTAGCAATCCCATGCAGATATAGCGACCGGAGTCGCTAAAGACACAAAGAGCTTTCTTATCTTTTGTTTACATTTACACAAATAGTCAACAAGTGTGGTGACATTTACCGTTGTTTCTGATTAGCAACTGTGTTTAGTAAACTTTTGAATAAGTGTTACTTCCAGATGTAAATTTAATGTTAAAAAAAGCGAAAATTGTTTCAAAATTGAAAAACAGTGTGTAGTCTGTATCTCCTTTAACTTTGCCTGTAACGACTGCTGGATGTAACGACGAAATTACAGCGGTCCCTTCGTTGTCGTTATACCCGAAATCCACTGTATATNAAATCAGGTTGTTCCGTAAATATGGCTTGGCATTTTTCTGTGCAATATTATTGATGTAAAAATACTCTGAATTTCGAATAATCGCTTACAAAATTACGATGTTTACTTAAGGCCTTAAATAAAGTATTTTTGCGTACTTTATATGTCTTGTAAAGTATAACGTACGCACAGTCGAAATAGAATACAATACTTTATAATAAAGTACTTTATAATAAAGACTAATCTCTTCGATGTCGTTATAACAGATTTTGACTGTAGATATATCTCAAAACCTAAAGGAGCCCGAAACAATGTAATTTTTTTATAAATAAGAATAAAGTCCATTATTGACTCTGTTTAATTGTTACACTTAAAGCTATCGAATATCTACTTTCATTAAAAGCCACCTAATACTTAAATGCTACGGTCAGTGCTGCCTTCAGAATATGTCACGACTAAAAATGCGAACTTTCTTATAACAATACAAGTATATTGTGTATATCAACAGCGCACGTATACCAAACCACCTGCCTCCATGTACATATACATTTAATAAAACGTTACAATATCTTGTTATCGTTTCCGCGACTATTCGTTCAAGTTCAGTGATAGAGGAAACTGTGGTCGACCGGTCAGAGATTGTATTGCTGCAGCACCGTAAGCTTTAAAAAGTAACATAATTTTCTATTGACGAAATAGTTGCGTGTATCAAAAAAAAACTTACAATTATTAACTGTGCTTGACTTCGTGTATGGTGGTTTTTTGTTTGTCATCATTATTAAAATTTCTGGTAAGCGATTTTTCTGTATTGTAAGAATTGTATTGTTATTGACCGCATACCTTTAAGTACAAACCAAAAATAGTTACTTTCACTTATTTTTGTTTTTGAATTGTTTTGTTTTTTTTTTTTCATTTAAATATAACAAAGCAGAAAATAGAAAGCACTTTTTGTTTTTCTTCATTTACAAATTGCTGTTTTAATATGTGACTAATTGAAAATTTCGAATGGTTTGTTTTTACAACGATCAGGGTGACTTCTTTATTGAATGTCAAAGGAAATTTCCAATAGGTAGTTTTGAATTCCTACGTACATACATACATATGATATTATTGTACGTGAATATTTTAAAACAATAATATTTATTAAATTAAATAATCACGAAAGGTCAGCTTTAAAATTGTAACTAACTTCTGATTACATTACAAAACAATAACACTTCGAAGGTTTTACACCTACACAACATTTTACGTAAAATATTCTTCTGATGTCCTATTAAAGCGAAATGTGAATTTATAAGAAAATATTGAATATAGTGATGAGCAAAGTAAGACCAAGACCAAGACTGTTCCATGGTATCAGTTGTGTTTTTTGGGTCTTGTTATTGGTTTTTTTACTTCTAATCCTAGTTTTGGTTTTACTGATATAGTCTCGGTTTTGGTCTCTTGGTCTTACGTGTTAAGTCTTGGTCTTGCTCATTTAATTTGATACGTTTTTTTTATTATTCTTCTATGCACAAATTTTTCTATTTGCGGACACAATAATTAAACTTAGATGCTGAAATTTTCTATAATACATGCGAACTTTTAGAGAAAATAGTGTCGACAGTCACGAAAACAATGATAGACAACTCACCCTTCTCAAATGTATAAATTGGCTCTTTGCCCCAACGAATAAATTGACCTTTTAGCGAATAAAATTGTTCAAAGTTCTTGAAAGAAGTAAAAACTATCGAAAAAAAATTATTTTGTCTCTATATTTGAACCATGTGTTTAAACAGATAGGAACAAAGAACACTTACCTACTCCAAAGGACATTCTTATTGTAGATCCCATTATCAAACAGTGGTAAAGTTTCTTTTTTGTATAATTAGTGTTAAAATCTAATAAAACAAACTGAAAATTTCAAATACTAAAAATGTTTTGTTCCAAGAAAAAAGTGTATTAAAGTAGCTTCAAAAAGGTTAACTCATAAATCCATTGGAAATAGTAATTTTTCGTTTACTCTTGCATATTTGGTCTTCGTATTAGTCTCGATCTTGTTCGATCGGTTTTGATCTTGGTCTTACTAGTATAATGACAATTTTGGTCTTGATAGACTAAAGACTGTAAAACCTGGATGGCCAATTCGCTCATCATTAATTGAATCTTCCAGCATTGTTGCTTTTGTAGGTAATGTTCCAATTAATGTGTTTCACGAAGATCTAACGATTTTATGATTTATTAATATCTGTTAAAAACTCACACGTAAGACGTTTATTTAGATACTAGTAAAAGTAGATTCAGATTCAGTTCAGACTACATTTTCCTATTTGTCCTTTGTATCGAAATATAATAATTTATTTATTGGCTACTGAGATTATGTGTAAACTCAATACCAAGAAATGGAATTATTTTTATCTCCTCTGTCGTTTTATTTCATTAGTCACTTTAATTTTTTATTTATGGTTTATATTAATTTTAATCCTTCGTCTTTATCTCACTTACCTATTCTTTTATTATCTTATAAATATTATTACCTTTATCTTCATTCCTGTATTCATTTTTAGCTTTTGGGAATCTTTCTATTTATTGTAAGCTGTTCCTGATTACATTTCGTACTGCTTTCGGTATATTCACCTAACACTAATCCATGTCCTTTTTCTTCTTATCACTGCTATCTATTTTCATAAAATTTATTATCTGAATTATCTTCTTAGCATATTTACTTTCGTATTTTGTTAATACCATTGGTATAAATACGTATTTTTAGATTATTTTCTTTAGATAATGAAAACTTCACTTTTTTAACTATTTATTGTTTGCTATTAAATGCTGTGCTTTATTTTGTAGGTATAAAAGTTAAATCCTACGATAGAAAAACTTTGTTATTAAAAAGTTTAATTCAATAAAGTTTACAACGTTGACAGAAATACTTAACACTAGATTATTCTTATACTATGATAGGCTGCTGCTTCGAAGGTTGGATCTCTTATTTAAAACCTGCCTTCTATTTAATAATTATTACCTAGAAAGGGTGGACAACGTCTTCTAATTAACTTTGGCAGTTATCAAAACTATCTTTAATGGTTATTGATTAAAAAAGGTTGAATACTTCTAGCAATTATCCAAAGAATGCTTTTATGTTAAAAGGACAAAAAATGCAGTATCCATTAACGTCGCCGGTTGGTCCATTCTTTGGTGGTTCGAAAGGGTTGGTTATCAAACATGATTTACCTACAAGGGTACTTTTCTAATATGTAGTGGATACATAAGGGGTAAATTAAGTGCTCTATGACTTATTGAATTACTTCTATCGTAAAAATGTTATGTGAGAGAAATCGACTTCAAAAATTTCCAAACAAATACTGTTTTCATTTTTAACGAAGATAAAAAGTCAAAATGTCACTCAAGTTTCAGCTTGTAGCTTTCTTTAAAAAGTTATCTAGTCATGAAGCTGGCACAATGTAGTGGCCAAAAGGGTTCTTAGAGTTAATTTGGTGCCATGGTCAAAAATTAGGAGCTCATAATTTGTGTTTGTTGATTTTATACTAATTATTTTTTATTTTAATGTTATGCACCTCTTGAAGGTTACAATAAGGTTAGTTAGTTAGATCTACCTAAAGTAACTATAACTTAACCTTCAAGTAAAAAATCAATAAACACAAATTATGCGCCCTTCGGTCCTAATTTTTGGCCACTTTATGTCAACTTCGTGCTTAATCTAAATTAATAAATAATGATCTAAAATCTACAAATTGAAATTACAAAAGTTATATTCAGCTCCATCCGTAAGGTATTTAATTATCACATTTCCTGCGATAGATTCTCAAAGCTTTCCTACATGGCATATGCAAAAGCTAAATGGAAAACATTGTGCTGTTCTGTAGGTATTCTCACATTTTCGTCATACTTTGTTCTCAGGCAGCTTATTTATGAAGTCCAGATTTTAGGAAACCTAAAGAATTGTTTCTGGATCCGTTCCTGTAATACGGTTTAGGAAACAATAAAGTAATAAATACCCATTATTATTACAAAACAAAAATGAAATGTTAATAGGTTGATTTTATTTTGCGTTAGAAATAATAATATTTTGCCGACAGTCCGAGAACAGAAACCGGAAATCAAGTAGATATAAAAAACTAATTCATTAACAAGTCCATATACAAATGATAATTTAAATTCCGATGGCGCTTTAAGCGTTTTAGACAATAAAACTCAAAAGTGTACACGTGTCAAGGTACTGATTGTGAGTGCATTCGCAATTTTAATTATACTTGTAATTATAATAGTAGTTTTTATGTTATTCCTCTATAGTACCTACTTGCATTATGTTGGGGAAATTTGCACAATTTATAAAAATATAAATGATACATAAGACCGTGTTGGTTGTTAATCATGTCATCATCATCATAAGGTCATCAGTCCTAAGACTGGTTGGACACGTACCTCCACTCTTTCCTATCCTGAGCTGAACTTCGCATTTCCCTAAAACTAGAACAGCCCACATCCTTAACTATTTGCGAACAGTAATCTAATCTAGGTCTACCTCTACC
>NW_020439094.1:1205452-1233788 GCF_000699045.2 Agrilus planipennis
GTGGTGGTTTCCCGTTGCCTTCCACATCGCAGTATTGTGCATCAGAGTGCCATACCGATCCTCGTGATCTCTGCCACCCTGAGTACTGAAAGAGCTGCTGCCCTCTTTCAGGGACTTGTCTTAGTCTGGTTTCTCTTTAAGAACCCCTCCATTATGGTTGAACTTATGGTTGAACCTATGGTCCGGCTCCCTAAATCATCGAAACTCGCAAGCCGATCCACCCACTCTAGTTTGTACCAGAGTTTCGTCAAGGTTCAAGTCCCGTCGGATCGGGTTAATCATGTACCTATAGATTAATTACGTTAGTCGAAAATTGACTATAATGGCGAAAGCGAAGAAGGCTGCACATGTAGGTACATACCTAAACCCTTTACGAAATCCAAAAGGTGTCTCATCTAGGTATATCAATGTCTAGTTTCTGGTGTACTTATATGATAGGAATAATTTTAGTGTATCTCAAGCATGTGTCTTTTAGGAGCAATAAATTACTGTCGAAAGCAACCATTTTCTGGGCATGTCGTATGATTGATAAATTCCATTAAAGAGTAGTGCCAATAGGTTCATGTGCCTCTCAGCTACAATTTTGAGAAAAAATTCGTCAGGGCCAGAACTTTTTCCCTTCTGAGCTGTCTTTAATACATGCAGTATTTCTTCCTTTGTAATTCCTAAGCTTGTCATATTTACATTGAAAAGTACGTATTCTTGTTCTCCGTTTTCATCTTCGATCAGTTCCTTAATATATTCCATCGTTTTAGTTTGTCCTTATTATGGTATAAAAGTGCAACAGTGTGACTTTTTCTGTAAATCTGTCATTTCTTTGAACTCTTTATGAAGATTGTTATTTTGAAGATGTTTGCATTTTTCTTATTCTTTGTGATATCATTATTAATCTTTCTGTATTTGTGAGTATTCGTTATCCTTGTTCCTTCATATTAAATATTTCCTGCTAATCCAGCTCTCCTTCTTCTTTATGGAGTCTTACGGTTTGTACCTTTGCATGGATCAAGGAGGCAGTATTTGAATAATTCCCATTCCCATTATTCGTCAGTGTCGTTGGTGTTAAATATTTTTTAACATTTTCATATATTTTTTGTTGGTAGTTCTTCTTTACATCAGTGAGTTATTGTCAAGAAAGACATCTGCTCCTGGTTATCTCTCTACTGTTTTAATGGCATTGTAGCATCTTTCCTTGATCATGATTTTTCCTTCTCTGATAGCAAACATTTATTAGTCTTCCCTATCATTGCAGTGACGTAAATAGTGTCACCTAGGACGAGCACTGATAGTGCTGTCCCAATCCTGTACTAAAAAAAAAAAATACAACGTGTAATTAATTATATAATACGCTATTGAAGTGAAACTTCTTCAAACACACAAACATACCGGGATAGGGGTTTGAGGAATTGGTTTAATGGTATTATTTGTACACTATGCTTCGCACGGGTGCAATACTGATGGTAAATATACTATAGAATGTCTTTATATACAACAATCAGGATTTTTTTGTCATTAGACAATACAAAACGGCCGGTACCGCCGCAACCGCTATGTCCCTGCATTTTAAGCCTGTAATATTTTCGAAAATATTCATTTAAATTACATGCTCTAAAGGGCCATATTGATCTATATTAAATTCACAATGTATTTAAAAGTACTTAATTGGATAAGGATTAATGCTGTATTGCTTAAAATCGCTTCGTAAATAAGCCATTATTTCTCGTAAAAAGTAAAGAATAAAAATGGTTATTGTGGGTTATCCCTAAGAGATAGACATATACCATCCCGGACTTTTTTTGTAGACCTTTTTAAAGTGTACAATACTGTAGTATATTATTTTGATCTATCTTGTAGGATTCAGCCAGCGTTTGCAATGTAAGCGCAAAAATGTGATTATTTACGACATCACATTACAAACCTCCAAAATTATCAGTGTTTATCTAATATATTATGCATGTATTATACATGTAAACTTTCCTCTTGAAATACTCTATCTACTAAAAAAAACGCATTAAAATCCGTTGCGTAGTTTTAAAGATCTAACAGACAGCGTGGCAAATGCTTTGCATAATTTCGTTACGTAGCAACTTGCATGAAACGAACTTACCCTACCGTGCGTAAAGAAATTTCACTTCAAAAGTGCTTTATGAATATGGTAAAAATTAGATGGTACTCGCATAAATATAGTGATTCAAAAATCACCATTTCGCTGATTTATACTTCAGGTAAGTCCTGCTCGGGACAGCCTATTTACGCAGGGCATTTTGCTATGTTAAATTAACCAAAGTATATTTTCCTTTTTCAGTAATGTAGGTATTCATGACCAATGAAATGATGCTCAGAAATGTAATTTGCCTTTTTACTAAATTATTATTGGGTGTTTACCAACATCTATCTTTAGACATTTTGATTTCTCCTATAAACTGATGTTTTATTTATTATTCGTTTTAACAGGTATATTTCAGTTTTTACGTATGTTTGAAGCAAACATTACTGTATAAGTAATTTAGCACTTACGGTTATGTTCCTTATCTTAGGCATTTGTTTTTTATTGTTCAATAATTATAAAATATTATACTACATACAAGTGTATTTACTAATTAATAAACTACGGTTTTCGCTTTCTCTAAGATATTCTAATGACATAAAAAGGCATCCTTAATTATTTGTTAATTGTTGTTTATTAAAAATAGAAACAAAAGTGAAATTAAGTCATTAATTGCCATAGATGCGGTTTAAAAAAAGAGAAATAATTTTATGTAAAGTATAACGATATATTAATAGACAACATATACCACTCTTTGGAATACCTAGTGACTATTAGAAAATTGACAAAGTTTCAAGATGATAAACTTTTACCTATAATTTTATTAAAGTTAAATGTTTTTGATGACAGTTCAAAATACTCTACATAAAAATATCATTGAAAGATTTACTTTTTTGTTTCATATTAGAAGGAACAAATAACCGCAAACATATTTTGTGCAACATACAAATATTTTTAGAAATTTTGAAATTATTGCCGAGTAAGTGTATAAAACCCAAAAATGTGTATCTATTAACAAATTAAGAAAATGAAAAAAAAAATTAGAAAGTTTACACGATTCACTAATTTTTTGTTACTGAATTGGATGTCTTCTATTTGTCAATATGACAAACATTTTACGTTTAATTTGATTATAAAATATATGCATGTAAAATTAATTTACACAATTAATAATATTGTTCGAAAAATAAAAATCACAGTTTTCAGCGTGTTACAAGCAAAATATTTTGTTTTAAACAACAACATAAACAAATTGTTTTTTTTTTTCGGTATGTTGCGCATGTATTTTAATACAAACGAAATATTTAATTGTTGGAAACAGAGCGACAATAAGGGTTATAAAAGTTTATTCATGGGAAAACTCAACCGACGTTTCACCTCATAATACATGTTAGCAGTTTAATTTTGGTGTAATCATGTTACCACCAGCTAAAATTTCTCTGTTGGTTTTAACGTGATTGTTGGTGCGATATATTGATGCGGCCTCGTAGCGCAACAAGAAGAGGGAAAGGGTTTTGCGACGGTTTCGACACGTCGAAGGGATAAGATGTGCAATCTAACTGTTAGCATTAAGAGAATTTACGTTAAGTTGTTTTTGTCAGAATAATGTTTGAGTTCTATTTTTTATACAATAAAGTTGCTATACATTAACGTCACGAGTTTCCCTAATAGTTAGGGTGGTCCATCGAGCAATAAGGAAAAAAGTACACGACAGCACGAAACAATAAGCAAAAATCACGACAACAATAAACAGTGACAGTAGGAAAAATTAGTGTCAAAATTCCTTTCTACCGATTAGATTACTATTGTTTTCTGTTTATAACACTAGTACAAAAGTTAGGTCTAAATGAACTTTAATTTTTTCTGTATTATCCACGTAAAGGTTATTTAGTCGCTTCATAAAGATAATTCTATATTACAAGGTTTTGTGTACGAAGCACGTTTTATGTTGAAAATGTTGTGCAGCCTTTTATTTAATATTCATGAAAACAACAATCAATTTCATTATGGAAACTTTATTAGATAAACCATTAAAATTAGTAAAAGTCGTGTCAATGGGCTGGAGACAGCCCCGAATTTCTTGCGGAATGGAGTATCTATACTTAAAATAACACGAACCTAGACACTTATTTCAAACTAAGGCAGCCTTAACTAACCATAACCCTAATAAAAAATAAGCAAAAGTTTGCCCGCTCCTGCATAGATTATTAGGATCGTATTCCTATGTTTAGCCACTGTGTAAATATCACAATAATCACAATTTTATTTTCCCATATTCGAATCTTTACTATGTGCGTAACTCACAAAAAATATAAATACGTTTTTGAACGATTACGAAATTACACAATCATCATTGGCTACTTTCCTTGAGAATACTGTCACAATGTGGTATGCTTTATTTAAAATTCTTTACCTGAAACATTTTGTTTCTAATACTTTTCTTTAAAAACCAAGAATAAGGTTTATATCATATAAGAACAGTTCAAGTTCTTGGTCAGTAATTTACCGAAATGACAAGACATGGATCGTGGTTCCAACCTTATTTCATCTCATCAGCACGCCATAGACAGATGCTTCTATAAAGCAACCATAGTATGTACTTCATTTGGACAAGTAGATATCTGAGTAAGCATCTTGTCTAGTAAATATCAGTAAATAGAGACAAACTGCAGTAACCTGCCATTTGCCACATGTTTGGAATACATACTTGTATATTATCCCAGTATAATCGCCGGAAACAGTCAAAAAGGTACCGATCGGCATGATCTTTATCAGGGATTGCTAACTAGTCGATCCCTATCGACCTGTAGATCATGGGTATTGTGCCAATCGATTGCGACAAAACAAACTGTTAACAAGTTTCCTTAATTTTGCTCTGTCTTTTTCATTTAATAAATTAAGAAACACTCTTGATATTCATTTTTAGTTTCATTTCTTTAAATCGAATTTCATCTAAGGGTAATAGTTCATCTAACGTTAATAGTACAACATGTCATTCATTTTCGTGTTAAAGATTTATTTGAAAACGATCGGATTGGTAGATCGCATAGTCCGGACAGTAAACAATGAATCTCGGGTATGATTAAGTTGGCCATCCTTGACCTACAGGATTATACCATTGCTTAGCATTCGCGAGGACACCGGTTCGATTCCGAGTCCGTCTCCCCAAGTTTCTGTGTGGATTATTTGAATCACTTAGGCAAGTGCTCAGGCAGTAATTATCCACAGATGATCTTTCACACTCTTTTGTCCTTATTTCGTTCGTCTCATCTTTGTTACCCACCCATTTCCCATTCCTACTATACCTAACAGTAAGATGATGGGGATCTATTTTCCAGTGTAGTCTGTAGCCTGGAGGGACTGACCGCTCGCCAGCATTAGCAGCTGGGAGAAACGAAACACCCAAAAAATTTTGTCGAAAATCATTTTGATCATTTCTACGATTTGACATATAGGTAATATGTATTTTTAGTATAGGAAGTATGATTATTTTTCTGAAGAGCTTATACGTAATTATAGGTATGTACATATAAGTCATATTATGGCATTACACAATGATCGATTCTTAATACAACCATACAACAAAAATAGGAACTCTGCCGCCGGGTACTTGTTTTTAAACATGTCATTTAATTAAGTTAATATTTTGATACAAATTTGCAAAACGACGAAATGCGAACGTGCGATTTATAAACATGCCCGTATGAACTGAACCGTTTCTAATCGATTGTTTTCATGAAAACATACCTTCACGTTTATGATGGTCGTGACCTTGTGGAGTTCATATTAATTTTCCGAAGCCCCTTGATCTTGACATATCTTGTCTGCATGTGACGTTATTACATTTTTGACACTGAACAACAAGAACAAAAATTATTATGATTGGTATTTATGAATAACAAACAACTCATTGCAGACATCTGCTTAATTGAATTACAGCATCTTTATATTGTGTTGATGTGTGTCAGGTCAGTATTATCTTACACATACATGCATTTTATTTAAAGGTTGCTGATTTACTATTTAGGATTAAGCTGATAGGCTTGGGAGGTTGTGGGCTCTCTGTCGTAGCCTCAACAAGATTCAAGGTTAAGATAAACTAACGCAATCTAAGCTGTATATAATTTATACATATATTATATAATAAAGTTAACTCTTATTTCACAAATAGAATGATAATTATTTAGGTTCGATGTTTGATAGAATTCGTATTTTCACAAACAGTTAAAAATGCTCTAGTAGCAAATGTATACGGATGGCGTTATGTAGTAGTGACTAAAATATTTTTTAATATTTTTTCGTTGATTTGTAATTACATTTTTTCTACTGAAATGTCAAAATGCAACTCGAATATTCAAGAAACATCAGATATTAATGAATAATTAAAAGTTCAGCGATATTATATTCTTTTTTTTTTACTCTTGAAGTTCAATTTTTGATTAAGCGTTAAACACATTAAGACTCTTTTCCACTTTTGAATCGATACCGCCAATAAATCCCTTGTAAATTGCACTACCGACTTGAAATTTCAATGTCATGCAGAATATGAACAAATACAGTAACATGTTTGGATAATGGGAGTATACAGTTTCTCAGCTGGCGGACAGCTCACTAGGAATAGAGATTAGATACAGAGGATGAAAGTGTCTTTAGTGTCTTTCGAATAATTATTAATAAAAATAACAACAAAATACTATTTAAACAATTAACAAAATTTATGTACTAACAAAATTAAACAACAAAACAAACAGATGAAAAAAATATAATACAATAGACAAGTCACACATAGAAATAACAACAATAATAACAATAACAATGTAGAACATGTAAAGATAACTTACTAAATATAGAAACGAGCTGGGCGAGACTATCAGACTGCCGAATGTAGGGAATACAAATTTTAGGTTTGGTGGAGATTCAACACACTTTGCAAAAAGAAAAGACAATGAAAACTTAACAAATTTAATTAATAATAGCTGAAGAAAGAAGTGGAATAGTTGAATAACAGATCGGAAGTGTTAGTAGTTTTGAAAATAAATTTTAACGAAGATTAAAAGGGTGAAGCTAGAAGTATGCAGCCAGAAAATGAATCACTCAATAGGGATTTTTTAAGTATTTATAGTAGGAAAGTGTTAGTAAAAAGAGATAAAATATTCAAGACAGACAAAGACTAGCAATAAAGGTTGAAGAAACAACATTCCTCTTGAATTACTCTATCTATTAAAAAAAAAACGCATTAAAATCCGTTGCGTAGTTTTAAAGATCTAAGCATACATAGGGACAGACAGCGGGGCAAATGCGTTGCATAATTTCGTTACATAGCAAATCGCATGAAACGAACTTACCCTACCGTGTGTAAAGAAGTTTCACTTCAAAAAACTGATTGAACTTTCAAATGAGTCGAACGACGAGATCCAATTCACATTGAAGTTCACGAATTAATTTCATTTCGAAAACAAGCAACTTCTGAAAAAGCCATGGTGTGACGAAACGGTATTGTTAAATTAACAAAAATTCATAAAGTGGAACCCAGTTAACTCATATAAAACTTCATTTTCAAATTAGCGACACTTCTTTTGTATTTGTTAACCTACCCGTTTCTCATCATATTTTTTATTTATGATATTGGAAGTAGTTTTGTTTTTGTTGTTACGGTTTCCAATTTGCAAAATAATTTTAGTTTGGGATAATCCACAGGAAGGTCTGTAATTTATGGTGTCAAAGTATGTTATTAGACGCCTATGTACATTAAACTGTCATTATTTATGTGACGTGAAGTTTTTTATCATACTGTTTTCCTGTAAATTAACAAGCGATATGAATAATCACGTAGCTATAAAAAAACGCGAATCAATAAATGGTAAATAATAAACAATTATTTTGGTTGTTGACAGCATATTTGTAAGGTTTATATAAAAATATTTGTGTTGAAAAGAGCAATGTTCTTTACAATTTCACAAAGCCACAAAGTCCATATCACTTTATCTACTACCTGTCCCTCCTATAAGCACAATGTAACTAATTAGTTCAAGCTACTCGATATCAATATATAGGGTTGTTCGGAAAGTCATTTCGTTTTTTTTTGTGGAAATGAAAGACAATTTTCGTATAATAAACAAATACTTTATTAAATTATATATTGACCGTTCTGGTCCAACACCTTTTGCCATCTTTCTGGTAGTAGCATAATTCCACGCTCATAAAATTTTTGGTCTTTGCTGGCAAAAAACTGATCGAGGAGGTTTTTGACCTCCTCATTTGAGGTGAAGGTTTTACCGTCTAAAAAATTTTGGAGTGACCGGAACAAATAATAATCCGATGGTGCCAGGTCTGGAGAATATTGTATCCCATTCAAGCTGTAAAAGCTTTTGGCGAGTGACCAAACTTGTGTGAGGTCTCGCGTTGTCTTGGTGAAACACTACACCTTTCCTGTTGAAGTGCATCATTCAGTTTGTCCAGCTGATGACAGTAGACTTCCGAATTAATCGTTGTGTTATCCGGTAAAAGCTCAAAAAAAACGATTCCTTTAAAATCCCACCGAACAGACAGCATCACCTTTTTTTGGTGAATATCGGCTTTGGAAATGGTAGAGGGCCGGTTCATCTTTTTTGCTCCATGACCTCTTGCGTTTGACGTTGTTGTATACAACCCATTTTTCGTCCCCAGTGATGATGCGCTTTAAAAACGGATCATTTTCGTGACGTTTGAGAAGCGAATCGCAGACGTCAATGCGGCGGCACAGATTTCTCTCTGTGAGAACATGGGGAACCCATACATCGAGCTTCGAGGATAATCCCAGGCCTTTCAAGTGGTCATAAACTGTTGAATTTGATAAATTTAACCTCAATCCGATCTCACGTGTTGTTATTCGCCGGTTCACATCAACTAGTGCCTTTATCGCGACTTTATCAGCTTCAACCGGCCTTCCCGAACGTGGTGCATCTTCGACATCAAAATTGCCGGATCGAAATTTAGCGAACCAGTTCTGGCACTGGCGTACTGTCAACACACCTTCTCCATACACATCAGTCAATTTCTTTCTGGCTTGAACAGCATTTTTACCTTTTCTGTAGTAAAACAGTAAGATATGTCGAAAATGCTGCTTATCGCTCTAAACTAACCAAAAACTACTGCGTAGAATTAATTGGAATTTTTCACACACATGCCTTGCTATATGAGCTCTCAAAGCATATAAAAATTATACGGCTTAAATGTGAACTTGGGTGCAAAAGAATACAATTAAATCCTCTGTCGGGAAAAAACGAAATAACTTTCCGAACAACCCGATAGTTGGGACGATCAAAATTGGCAAAGTAGGCTATGAAAATAGACTCCTCTTCTTTCTTGTTTCCACATGGGATTACAGTCGTTTGTTGTGTTTTGAACACGACCTTGTTAAGTTAGGAAATGCTTCATGAGTAGTACAAACAAATTGAAAAGAGAACTGAATAATGGTATATACAGTGCCTTTGCTCTCCTAAATTCCTGAGAAGGTTGAACTTTCTTTAAAGTCCAATGCTAGCAATTTGCTGAAATTCTGCTTGTCTGCATGTCTGTGTGGGGTTATTTTGAGGAGTTGGGAAGGTTATCCAGGTAATTGAGGTATTCGTCAGGGTGTTCGGGAGTAGTTGCCAATAATATAATTTGGCAGGGGTGAAGGGAATTCCCTGTCTTCGTTCTGACAAGCATTCCATTAAATACCACCCTCACCAACCTCCCAACTCACATTAAGTCCCGTTCAAAAAGTGGTATAAACACTAAACCAATGAAATCTTAATTCTTGGTTGACGGATTTTCAACAAGACGGTTGATTTGAAACCGTTTAAACAAGAATATAATATTTATTTATAAACTATAAAAGTCTGGAAGCTGATAAAATCCCACCAATAATATAATTTATCGTTAATCAAAACCTGATATATCAAGCGACAGAAATTTTAACAGTTGTTCACGAGCAAAAGAAAACGCATCAACTGTATCGAAATAACAAATACTTTAGTATAGTAATCAATAAATAATATAAATCAGGACAAACAACCTATCCCAATACAATATTCATTATCCTCTGGTGTTTTATTTTATTTATCTTTATTCCATGCTCATCTGCCAGTATCTCTTCCATTTATAGAAGACTGTCTCCAACTCCTTTCTACAAGATACTAATACTGCTGTATCATTCGCAAATCTAGGCATGCTAATCTTTTGCTTCCGTATATCTATATGTTATCCTATCTTTAATAATATTAATTGCATCTTTGATACAGATATATATTAACAAATAGTGTATCCTTGTCTGAAACTTCCTTCGTACTGCACACTGCTGTTGTCCGAGAGTTAATACCCATTTTTACGACAATATTTTTAATGTTAAAAATAATCAAATTGTGATTTACAAACTGCGCTATGAATTGTTTGTTGAAAAGTCAATGTGTATTTACTGAATAATGCATGACTTAAACGTTAAAAATGTTAGCGTAGCTATAAACAAACGGATATGCAGTAAATTGATGACCAACAATAAACACAGATTCAGATAGGTATATTTATTCTACGAAAATGGTTTTTTCTTTTTTATTGTTTTCCATTTTTAGTTCATTAGTGTGTAGCGCAATCAGCCACTATCATTAATTTGTAATGTAGGATCATTAATTCTTATGTTTCCTGACATCAATGGTGTATTTTAACAAATGCAAAAATCTACCTACAGAAGATGTCCTTTACAAATTTCGGATAAGTTTATTTATAACTATTAAAATTTCTGTTATTATTTCTGATACAGAATAGTTATTACATGAGGCTGGCTCAAAAAGGCGATTATGTTTTATCAATCTCGCATGAAAATCTATTAGTTTATTATCATTTAAAAACGCTCTCAAAATGATCGGCACGATTTACATTTTCTAATCAATTAATCAGTCGTAACACTTTAGACCAACAAAATTAAAAATTTTTCTAAAGAAAAAACACATACATGGGCTGAGTAGATATTTAGTGTACGAAAAAGTGTGGAAAAATAAAAAGAAAGTGACCTTCCCTGAACCTAAAAAACAATATCATACAGAAAGTGCATTTTTGAAATCCTCTATAAATTAGTAAGAAAAACGTTACCTAATCTAATTTAACTAAATAACGTATATTTCCCACAACAAAACGTATACGCCTTCGTATAGTTGGAGGTGTAAAAAAAAGGACACGGTAACAACTTCGACATGACTTCATTTGTGTTGTCTCTTCCTACCATAACCTTATGATTTTAAGCAATCAAATAAAAGCATTATTCGGTAAAATTATGATTCGAATTAAGGGACCGTGATTTAAATAAACTAGCCCAGATGTTGTTGATATATCAGATGTTTCGTAGGCAACTGCGGCTGACATCTTCAGTAGTAACGGCTAACAACGTGGGCGACGTTGAATGCTAGACTTCGAGGTATAACCTACTCTAACCTAACTTGTCAACGCAAATTTTTTAATAGAAAACTCCAAAATCCGTACAAATTAATAACAGCACTACTAATCTACTCTAAATTAAGCTAACTTCTAAAGTAAACAATTACCAACACTATTGCTAATGTACCCTAACCTAATCTAACCAAACAACACATGTTTTTCTTAGAAAACTATAAAATTTATGCAAATTAATGACATCACTACTAATCTACCCTAAGCTACTTCTATTTTATTTTCTGTACGCGAAACTACCCCAAATTTTTTGCACTAAAGTAATACCTAGCTATACTATTAGGCATCCTCAACAACAAGCTTAACTACTCGTATTCTTTATTTTAATACATTGACAAATATTACATAATTTTTTGCAACATTCCTGGAAAAAATAAACAGCTACTGTTTATTTTTTAAAATAGAATTTTATTATTTCATAAATTGCATTTTATTGCAGTATTTACAACAAAATGTACATTAACAACACAATCATTCGATTTTATTTGAATTAGGTAACAATCCTTGTGTGGTTTGTGAACACGAATAGAAAAACTTGTAAAATGTTCCTTAAATTAAAAAAAAAGATTATTATAAAATTCTAAAACAAATAATTAAGTAGTTATAATTCTTATCTATATTCAGAAATGCGGGTTTTGCATTAAGAAACACACGGAAGGGGGAATTACTAGAAAAATTTTTGTTCCACAGATTTCACATGAAATTAGATTTTAGTGTATTTTATGTTGAATTCATTTCATTTTCTATGGCCTTTACTGCATAGATTTTACTGTATTTTACTTAAATTTCATTCGATCTCCCTGTTGATTTCAGTGAATAAAAAATTCATTAATTTTCATTTAACGGAGTTTTGTAATCTCAGAATATACAGTAATGACATATAATATATAAGTATATAAGAACTAAATAAGAATAATAAAATCGTAGGCATGGACAAAACTAGAATGAGACAAAACTTTAGAAATTGTTATCTCTTTCAATTACATTATAAATTATAAAAAATATTAACAGTTATCTAGTATTAAAATACAATGACAGTAATTATTAACATGATGGTTGTTGCTCCTATTTATAAGACACTGATAAACTTAATAAATTCGCAGTCGTGCGTCCTTGTTCCTTGGTTCTCATCAGCACGACTTGCCTGACGCGTACTGAACGCCTTGGTCTATAAAATTTTGTACCTATAGATGGCGTTCACTGCGTTGTCTAGAATTAGTCGTAAAAGCAAAGCCTTTTTCAATCAGTGGTTTATTGCTGGTTTTTAGCTTGTTTTGTAAAATTTTCAACCTTCTCTAAAGTTTTGCAATGAGAAACTCATGTTTAATTATATGGTATTACATACCACTGACTATCTAACTCTTGCCTGATTAAAAGTCACAAATAAGTAATAATTTTTGCTTAGTTACAAACAGTTGCAATACATTTAAAAATGGTTTGGATTTCGCTATTTAAAAATTTCGGAGAAAAAATTATCCTCTCACCTGAGACTGCCTTTTATAGTGTTTTGTATGTATTGTTATATATATTTGTTAATTAGATGTAACGTTACATAAGTATAACATTAGTTAACGTGAAAAATCCATTATAATGTGAATAACTGTTGCCTTTTGTCGTTTCATAATCTACATTCACATTTAAACATCGTATTAACTGAAACATTTACTACACTAATAGCAATTTGCATTTAATTTTAATATGCCTACTTGGCATATGACAACGTAATAATTTTTGTAGTAAATTGAATGATTAATTACTAAATATTCTAGTAGTATCTAGTCGAAACTACCGGCACTTTCTCAGTTTAACGCTTTCAGATCTTATCTGTATATATTTTGAAGTATTGTTGTGGAAAAACGCAAATCACAATATGTCAGCAAAATTTTGTGAAAGTACCTAGAGCATGTACTTGTTCCGAAACTGTATGAAATGGTTCAACTAAAGAGGTCATCGACAATTTGCAATCTATAAATAAACGTTTTTTTTTTTCATTACGTTAATTAAAATGCAAACGTGACTAAATATATGGAAGTATAATACGAAATATTGCATTTTTAACACGTCCATTGTTTACAGCACTACAATATATTGTTTGAACGATTAGTAACAAATTACATAATAACAACACGGACCTGTGTCGATAAACTTTACAACATAGCCGTAGGTGTATTTTTTATTATTTTAATTTTACTTCCACAAGAAGTCGCTTTACAATTTGGACAGTTCTGTAATTAGGTACATATAATTGACTACTATGCCTCTCGATTTGAAAGTTCATGCTACAAATCCTACCATTAAATTTGGATCGAATTTTATCAAGGTGAATAAATATTGAAGAAAATTGAATTTCAGTTCTTGAGAAAATCTAAGTACTCCGTAATTGTGATAGGGAAATAGATTTAACAGGAAAAGATAAGTACCTACTACAAGCATTCAATAAATCTAAAAATATTTGCCATGAAAACTGTAAGACAGATGAGATTTTCCATTTTTTTATAATATATTGGTTTGGTATAAAACAAAAAAAGAGCGAAATAAATTTTAAGGGATGAAGAAATAAGGGTTTAGAAGAAATAAATACCTACACTTTATGGATACTTAAGAAAACGATAAAAATAAAGAAATTATCTCAATATAGGGATAGTAGAGAGACATACATTACTTTGTATAAACAGCAATAGGTATCTAGTTAACAATTTGACTAACAACATAGAGAATCAAAAAAGTTTTTGGATTTCCACCAGCCACTAATTCTGGTGGGCGGGTAATCTTTCTGGACTACGCCGGAGTGTAGGGCGGAAGGTCCTTTTCATCATCCTTTTAAGAATTTAAAAATTGTGGAGATGCTGGATGGAGGTTGAGGTGAGAAAGATGAGACGAACGAAATGAAAACAAAACAGAGTGAAAACTTGTCTATGGAAGATTACTGCCCCAGCATTTGCCAAATGGTTCAAGGAAATCGCAGAAAAACTTGGACGGACCCGGAACGCGAAAGGGTCCTTCCAAGTACTAAGTAATCAATGGTGTAAACCTCTAGGCCCTACCACTCGGTGGAAGAATTAGACACAATTTATATATTGAGAAGGTTATTGTCACGTATTTAAAGACATTCTCACATTATTACTACTTTTATTTAACTAATTAATGTCTAATTAACACTTCTATTATTAATTAGTTATCAGTTCACCACGATATGAACACTTCGTCACTTCTTCGCTCGTTCTCTTTTGTTTTGTATCGCCTAGAACTCGTTCTCGTACTAACTACACTCGATCTAGCGACAACTATTTATAGAAGTTGACCGTGTTGTAGAATGATCCAGTATATGCCGTCTAGAAACCTGGTCTTCTTTACCACTATGTATGTCGGGTTGTCTACATAAATGTGACAATATTATTAAAGACAAGTCAGCTTTACGGATAGATATAGAGTCAAATAATAGATTAGCGAACGATACAGTGATTGGTATTAAGCAATCTTTCCTTACTTTTTCTTCCCTTATATACCAGTATTTTTTTGTTACTTTTATAGTGTCCATAATTGAAATAGAAATTATTTTACTGAGAACTAATGAAGAATGTTAAGTGTAGTAATACATCCAACGTGTCTAATTTTATTTTAACGTATTTCTTAATCGCTAGTATACTTTCCACTAAATTAATTAATTTAAATTAACTTTGTAGAATCTGTAAAAGAATACTCATAATTTTGAAACGTAATAACTGGCACTAAATATTCTTCAGAAAATTAAAAACTGCTGGGTTTTATTACAAAATTTAATGACTAGAAAAGTTTAATCAAAACCAATTTATTGTTTCATAAACTTGTGTTGCTACTTAATTCTCAACGTGTTGATTTAAACAACGTAATGGTAAACATTCAAATTAATATCCTTGGGGAATTTTAAGCAAATCTAAACCTATATTTATTCAGAGTATAGTTTCATGATATATCTGGTTTTCCGTGTCTTGTGTAATTAAATGTATGCAACTTGTTATTTGCAATAAATTATTATGTGCTTGTTTCGTGTTCGTACTTTTTTTCTTTCTACATATTGTTTTTATGTGTCATAACTAAAATATCTAATTTGTTTATTTATATTGAATAAAAGTTTAATATTTTACGTATGCAAATAATGCTTATTTGTAATATCTATAGAGTTCTTCAATTTATTTTTTTAATGAAGGATTTAATATGTTTGCTGATTCGGCTTTTTAGGGCACGCCTCGTCTGATCATGCAATGTAAAAAGAATTGCTGTCTTTATAGTTAGTTTGGTTTACTGCATTTTTTGGGAGTATTCCAGATTTTTTCCTTATTTTTAACTAAAACAAAAGTTGTTACCCAAAATAACCAAATTAATATCATTGTAGCATTGTAGAACCTCTATCAGCCAGGAAGTTATATTTAAATCACAAAATGGAGACTGTATTAAAGGAATAAATAAGCTAAAAGGGAATCGGCCTAATTTTATGTACCATGAACACTTTTCACTGTTGCACCTCCTTCTTATGTAGGCACCATCAATGCGAGACCAAATTAAGTTCTGCATTTTTTAACTGTTTGACCTCCAGTTGTAGGTAATTTGTAAATTTTAATTTTCCCTTGAAGAGTGGCTAGTACATAACGATTTTTTATTTGCATTTGTTTTTATTTAATTGGAGGAAGTAATTATGTGACAAATCAGTAAGTAAATATTTATAATCTTGTATTGAAGTTTATAAAAATTAAAAGCATAATGTATAAGCTTTTCAAAATTTTGCCGCTGTATTTTTTTAATGTATTTTGCTCATCAAATAGGTAGATTTTTCATGCCATTTTCAAAGAATGACTTCGGGCTGGTATTTAACCCATCATCATAAGGTCGTCAGTCCTAAGATTTGTTGGACTCACTTTTTTCTATCTTGAGCTAATCTTTGCATTTTCCTAAAACTAGAACATCCCACATCTTTAACTATTTGCGAACATTAATCTAATCTAGGCCTATCTCTACTCTCCTTAACTCTTGTTTCTACCTCTATCATATCTACTCTTTCATACCTGAGAAGGTGTCGTACCTACCTATCTTGCATATGTCTTATTGACTTCCATAGAAAACTCCCTTCTCCTATTCTTTCTAATGCCTCTTCATTTCTAACCTTCTCTATCCACGGTATCCCCATCTTTCGCCTGTGATACCACATTTCGAAAGCTTCTAACCTTTTCTTATCCAACCCACTGCGCAAAAACTGTTCAATCTGTTGAGTATTCACAAAGAGCTTCCTTGATAGGCCCAAATATGTGGAAAAGTCAGGACTGTAGGGAGGACGAGAAGTGTAGTCCAGTGTATTTTAGCCAATTTTAGGGTTGTTAGGGCTACAGTGCGAGTAAGACTTCTCAGATGGGCTGATTTCGTCTTCTTGACCGATACGCGACTCGAACCTAGTTAAGGATGTCACACTAGTAAGCAGCATATACTGTGCAATGAGCGTAAAGAAAATGAACGAGTAAAACTCCTTGAGAGTTCCACAAAACTGTTGACATCCCTTTTTTCTCCACTCTATACTGACTCTTATCGACTCAGGAGTGTAATAGGGAATCCAAGTTTTATCGGACGACAAAATACGTTGCAAAAAAGCGTAATCTTCATTTTGAAAACAAGCAAGAAGCGTCTGATAAACTTCAATTCTCACATTTAGTTTTCCTGGGTAAGCAGACGTGGAATGGTGGAACGCACCCCGCCGAGATTTTTTGGAACTCGAGATGGTCTCGAATGCTAGTGTGTACACTTTCAGAGTTGATTCCCGTTTCCTTACTGATTTTTGATACATTTGAGCGACGATCTCATTGTCAGGCGTAATGCAGTTGTGGGGGCGTCTTCGATGACTCATATTTCCTACCCTTCTTTGAATTTAACTCGTGGTCAAGTGCATTCTCCCCGAACTATGGACGCAATCGGTCCCGAATTTCAGCTGGTTTAACGACTTCGTTCGCTAAAAACTTTATTGTGATGCGTTGCACAGCCAAAGGATAAACTCATTTTTCGCTCAAAGTCAGGACAACTAAACAAACCATTCGGACGGTCGGGTTGGCCTTGAGCCATCCAGAGCCCCCCCCTTCCTATCATTTTCGAGGCTCCGCCTACCTTCTATACGCTTTTTGAGTTCCCAGAAGTGAAAGGCTTGTTTATATCTGGATGGCCCCCGTATTAATAAAAGATTTAATCGGTGTCGTTTCCTATTTTGAAGAAATATGGGAATTAGTTATAGTTAACAAACGTCCCATAGACCACTTGTTCTATACATAATATTTTGTATAAAGTGTTGACAAGAACGTAAAGTAATACTTTCTTCGTTGACTTGAACTTGTTCAGTGCACATTGAAAAGGTAACAAGGTCGTAGCAAAAGTATAGTGATTGCAATGCGCTAAAATTAAAATAAATTAAACCAGCTAGACAAGAAATTGAGCAATGTCATTAGATAACAAAGGTTTGATGTAATATGAAAAAGGTATTGCGGAATATAAATTTTATTCCCCTACTTAATAACGTACCTACGCATTTCTCGCATAATAATAATAATTATTTATTTTTAACAAGACAATAACAGATTACAATTAAAAGGGGCGTGGAGTGTAGCATTTATGTGGCTGTACTCATGTTGCCTTTTTCATTATAACATATGAAAATCTGTATATGCTCCTACAGTTATAGGGTTGTTCGGAAAGTCATTTCGTTTTTTTTTTTGTGGAAATGAATGACAGTTTTCGTATAATAAACAAATACTTTATTAAATTATATATTGACCGTTCTGGTCCAACACCTTTTGCCATCTTTCTGGTAGTAGCATAATTCCACGCTCATAAAATTTTTGGTCTTTGCTGGCAAAAAACTGATCGAGGAGGTTTTTGACCTCCTCATTTGAGGTGAAGGTTTTACCGTCTAAAAAATTTTGGAGTGACCGGAACAAATAATAATCCGATGGTGCCAGGTCTGGAGAATATGGTGGGTGTAGCATTGTATCCCATTCAAGCTGTAAAAGCTTTTGGCGAGTGACCAAACTTGTGTGAGGTCTCGCGTTGTCTTGGTGAAACACTACACCTTTCCTGTTGATTAGTTCTGACCTTTTCTGTTGAAGTGCATCATTCAGTTTGTCCAGCTGATGACAGTAGACTTCCGAATTAATCGTTGTGTTATCCGGTAAAAGCTCAAAAAAAACGATTCCTTTAAAATCCCACCAAACAGACAGCATCACCTTTTTTTGGTGAATATCGGCTTTGGAAATGGTTTGAGCCGGTTCATCTTTTTTGCTCCATGACCTCTTGCGTTTGACGTTGTTGTATACAACCCATTTTTCGTCCCCAGTGATGATGCGCTTCAAAAACGGATCATTTTCGTGACGTTTGAGAAGCGAATCGCAGACGTCAATGCGGCGACACAGATTTCTCTCTGTGAGAACATGGGGAACCCATACATCGAGCTTCGAGGATAATCCCAGGCCTTTCAAGTGGTCATAAACTGTTGAATTTGATAAATTTAACCTCAATCCGATCTCACGTGTTGTTATTCGCCGGTTCACATCAACTAATGCCTTTATCGCGTCTTTATCAGCTTCAACCGGCCTTCCCGAACGTGGTGCATCTTCGACATCAAAATTGCCGGATCGAAATTTAGCGAACCAGTTCTGGCACTGGCGTACTGTCAACACACCTTCTCCATACACATCAGTCAATTTCTTTCTGGCTTGAACAGCATTTTTACCCTTTCTGTAGTAAAACAGTAAGATATGTCGAAAATGCTGCTTATCGCTCTCCATATTTAAAAGGGCACCAACCAAAAACTACTGCGTAGAATTAATTGGAATTTTTCACACACAAGCCTTGCTATATGAGCTCTCAAAGCATATAAAAATTATACGGCTTAAATGTGAAGTTAGGTGCAAAAGAATACAATTAAATCCTCTGTCGGGAAAAAACGAAATGACTTTCCGAACAATCCAATAAAAATAAATTACGAAAAGAAGGTACTGAATCATCGGAAAACAGAACCTGGGTCAACCGCGAGCGTCTTTACCACTGATCCGTTGACGTTGTTGCACCAAAATGTTCAATTTATCTTCTTATCAATATCTTAAAAAATAGTTTTGGAAATATTAAAACACCTTAGGTACTAATAAAAAAGCCTTACTATCAAACAATTTGAAATATTCGGTTAATACGGTAGCAATTGCTGTTGTTTGTTGATTTATTTTTACGTCCGCATATGTGAACTTTAATAGGCTTCCTGGATAAGTAGAGTGTCAATTAAAGGTATTTAAAAATTGCGTCATTTACGCAAATGCATACTATTGTTATAAATAAATTAGGCATCCGGCATTCTATAATAGTTGTTCGTAGTACAAATACCCACACATTATATTCATTATGCTATTATGCAGCTAAGCGATTAATAATAAAACACTATATGACATTTAGCTATTATGTGGAAGGTGAATATAGTATAGCCACAGTTAAAAAATGTCCTAAATTTTTTACCATCACTTTGATTGTTAACATATAGTGTGGATTAGCTTGTTTGGTTAGTTTATTATATTTAATTTGCACCACACTCAGGTACTATCTAATTAAGTACCTATTCCTGAATTCAGGGTTCATAAAGATCTTTGCCAGTATTTTATTTATTGACATTCGTTAATCTGTCGCAAAAAGCAGATCTATGTAGGTCTTTTCCCAACTATCTGGAATTTATCCTAAACTTGGACCTCATTCCCAAAAAATTATAGTCTCTCCTATCAATTGCTTAGCATTGGGGAGGACGTCGGCTCGATTCCGGGTCCGTCTGTCTTGGTCCAGGTTTTTCTGTGATTTCTTTGGATGACTTAGGCAAATGTTGGGACTATAATATTCTACAGATAATCTTTCATTCTCTTCTGGCGATGTTCGGAGAAACTACCCGCCCACCAGCATTAGTGGCTGGTAGGAACGAAACGACTAATGGAGATTTCACGTGTGGCTCCTTACCATGTCTGGCAAATCCACACGTCAAACCAACACAGCCGAGCCATAATGGAATGAGGAACTCCCTGTGGTCTCCCCTCCGTCAGACGGATTGGTTCTAGAAGCCACGGATGATGTGCCTGAGGGTTAACGAGACGAGTAACCCTTAAATTCGGGCCTACCTACACCCTTAAGCGTTCAATGCGGGGACTACACAACGAACCGGACGATCTGCTGCACCACCAACCCAGCATGCGGGCTGTACCCAACTGCCATCTCGAGTCCAACACCAATTGGCGACGCAGGAATCGAAGATAGACTCTTGTGGGCTCTCCGCCTCCCTGGTGCCGGTATAGACTCTTCGGTAGCCATCAGCTACTCCGGAGTACCCCTACCTGGTTGACATCCGTTTTGCCGTATTCTTGCTATCACCGGACATCTTTCGGCCTCCTGGCTCCCTCGAGATGCTATGCTTTTCGCATCTACTCTACAGCCCCCCTAATGAATCAAACTGCACATCCGATCCACATTTCCACTATGGTTCACGTCGTGACCCCCTTAATGGGTCAGGTTACCCTCTACTTTGTGACCCCGCCTGTTGCGCACCTCTTGTCAGGACACTTCCTTAGACATGGGTAGGGAGTGCGGCTACCCAGACGACCACCGACTCTTCGGCACCTGTAGAGGTTCCCATGCGATTGCCACTAAAGGTGTTGGTAGCCGCACTGGGAGAGTCTTCCTTTCTACTCGGTATGCTTTATTGCGGGAGGGAAACGGAAACCCCCGCGTTGGTCTGTGCTGGGATTACATCGCGTTCGAATGGCAGCTGCCGCGTTCTTCCCCTCAGGGCTTCCGCGTTCTTCCCCTCAGGGCTTCCGCGTCGCTCTGCGGCATACCAGACGGGTACTTCCGGACCTTCGCCCGCCTCCGTCGACTGCTTCCTACAATCACTTTGCTTCCAGATGCCCGGGGGTCCTTTTGCTTCGCCATAACGTTTGTATGGGTACTGGAACCCCCCCCACCACCACTACAAGGTGAGGACCCTGGGGGGAGGGGGTTTGGTAATGAAACATTAAAAAAAATTTTTATGTTCGTATGGGACCTCCAACTCTAACGGGGACCGGTTAGCTCCCTCCACTCCCTTCTTCCGCCACTGAAAATATCGTAAGATAGTTTCAAATTCAGTATCCACATTTCCCCAAAAACGTGTAATAGATAATAAAAATATAATCCAAGCAATAAAAGTACTAAAGTATAATTATTTTCATTGCTTAAATTGAAAATCCAACGTTCCACCTCTTGGTTTACGGCATTATCAGTGTAGGTTCCGTGTCAAGAAAGAAATTTACAAATAATTCAGCGAACAAGGAGATATACGCCTGCCTAATAATTGGTATGCGGAGACAACAATAACACAATATAATTAGAATAGTAAATATAATAAATAGCTAGAAACTAGTATTAAGTAGACACAACACAATGTATAAATAATATAATAATTTACAAATATGATAAACTTAACAACCACGTGGTGACAATTAACACAATTAAAATAGTCAGTAACAACTAAAATACAAAAAAGTTATAAAGCAACATAACTTTCTTGTATTGTAGTTGTCATTAAGTAGCTTGGTATTGTCAGCTCGTGGTTTTTATCTTATAAAATCATTATAAATTATTGTTTTATTTATACATCGTGCTGTGCCTACCGAATGCTAGCTTTTAACTATTTGTTGTATTTATTGTTTTAATTATATTGTATCATTGTTGTCTCCTCTTAGTGAGATATATCTCTTTATTCGCCGAACTACTTCTTTTTTGAGCTTAAAAACTTACCGTGATTATACCAACATGAAACATAAATGATTAGTTTTAATCAATTACTCTTATTACTCTGATTATTTGTATTACTATAATATTTGAGTACTTTTTCGAATTTAGCTACTGAATTTGCGGATCTATGACATCATTGTAAATGAAAAGAATATATATAGAAAGTTTAGTAAATAATAAAATTGAAACGTAGATAATTTTGGAGTGCTTCCCTTATATTTGAATCGGGGTATTATATCAGATTATATTTATTTTTAAGTGGAAACAAAAATGTCGTGGTTTTCAAATAAATTCAGTGGGACCTTCACATTGTTTCGCTTTTTAACTTGCTTAAAGAATCATCTTGTTTAATTATTCATTTTATTAATGACCGTTCTGTTCGTCATCATCATAAGATCGTCAGTCCAAAGACTGGTTGGACATGCACCATCCTTCTTTCCTATCCTGAGCTAATCTTCGCATTTCCTTGTTATCTCCTTAGCATTAAAATTGGGTTTAATATCTAATAAATCAATTCGAATATCTGAAACAGCATCTAGTCTAGTTCTGAATTTGTCGTTAATGTAGACGTAAGCTGAAAAGCTTGTCTATATTCTGTAAGTCGACGACTTTAGGATATGTTTCTTAAATTCTATCCAAATTTAAATCAAGTGATAATATCGATTACGTTCTTTCATCAGTACTCCAACATTGGCATTTCTGGTTTAGCCTGATTTGCGACTGGATTCGGTACTCAGTGGCCGTCCAGTAACTCCTTTGGAAAATATTCTTTCAACGATTTTTTGATGTTCAGTAGATGTTCATCTCTGTTTTTACCCACATCTTGAGTTACTTATAACTCATTTTCTCTGAAAAATCTAGAAGAAGAAAACATTTGCAATTTGATACATTCAGTCCAAAAGTCAGATTTGTTTTTATCATCGTTAGGGATGATATTTTGTCCCTCATTTTATGGATCTGCTTATAATGTTGACCAATTTCATTATCTGTTTCTCTTCATGCAATAGTTCAACATGACTATCGAACATAAAAGTTGATTGTCCAACTTTTCCTTTCGAAATTCATCTAATTTCCATGTGAGCCAGAACTGATTAATGATGACTTTCCAGCCTTGATTCCAATATATCTGTTAGACATTACTTTCTTGGATAACAATAGCTGTATTTAAAAATTGCAGTAAATATCTAAATATGCAAATAAGTCTGACAGCTTTGCATGATCAGACAGGGTTTATATGACGATAAAAAAGACAGTGAGAAGACAGGAATAAACCAATGAACAATTGTATCCCATTTATTTCATCTTAACGTAAAAGCAAATATTCTATCCTTATTTTTTTTTAATTAAGACACAGCAAAAGTATTCGGTACGTTTCTTTGAACCAGATACTATAAATTTTAATTTAAAATTATAATTGGTAAACAAATTTACGTATGTACAAAACAAGATCCGGCAAATTATTTATGTACATGTTGNGTGTGAATCATCTTTGGTTTGCAGTGATACGACACAATTTCGTTAACATCAACACTGCCCCAAATTTGTAGCGGTCCAGTAATTATATGTACTTATTCATCCTGTCATCTGGTTTTATTAATTACGTACTACAATTAAACTATAGTATATTATCAGCGAATCAGAATACACTTGAATTTGTACTTATAATAAATAAATTATTTATAAAAACAATCAGTTGGATCGTTTTATAGCGAGCATAACAAAATACAAAATTAACTAACGAGGTATCTACACGTTTACAAAGAAAAATAATTTTGCAAGTTTGATTAAAACCAGTTACTAATTAAGGCGAATGTGTAATTTCTCCCACCTACACCGTAATAAAATCGAAGAATGTGGAGGAAGGAGACGTGGGAATGGGTGGATGCTTGGCGGCAGACAGAGAGATAATAGGGATAAAATAAGGACATACGAAAATTGAAAAATTATGCACGGAGTATTACTGCTGGTGTTACAGGCGAATGGTGAGGATACCGTGGATAGAGAAGGTTAGAAATGAAAAGAATGAATTAGAAAGAATAGAACAGAGGACTCTATCGAAGTCAATAAGGAATAGGCGAGATAGGTTGTTAGGACACCTTCTCAGACATGAAGGTCTGGTCAGAGACTTATTAGAATCAGAAACAGGAGTTAGGAGGGGTAAAGGTAGACCTAGATTAGATTACTGTTCGCAAATAGTTAAGGATATGGGTTGTTCTAGTTTAAGGGAAATGCGAATATTAGCTCAGGATAGGAAACAGTGGAGGTGCGTATTGAACCAGTCTTAGGACTGACGACCTTATGATGATGATTACTGCTCCAGCATTATCCAAAGGATCCAAAGAAGCCGCAGGAAAAGTTGGATCGCAAATTGAGCCGGGGTCCTCCCGATACTAGAGGCGGCATAGAAGCTGTTATCTAGACCAACGGTAGCCAAAATAGCGGAAAAGTTGATAGTTAAGGTTAAAGAATGATGGTTAGGTAACTGATAGCGCGTTCTGGTCTGTTCTGGTCTCCTAATTTTGGTTTTAAGGGTTTACAAAAGGTTGTAGGAAAGTGAGTAGGAAACTTTCACGGAGGATTCTAGTTTAAGGAGATGACCATGACTAAGGTAATAGGCGTCAAAATGTGTAAGTGGACAGATTATAGGAAAGGGTCATTTTCTGTAATTAGGCAAGAGCGTGAAGTTTCGAATAACACCAACTGAGAGAGAGTACAGAATAGGATAGGTTCGAACAAGATTTGTAAAGAATTTAAAAAGAATAGAGAGTTTGAAAGTAAAACTATAAGTTAAAAGTACACAAAAGATAAGTAAAATCTAAAAACCATGAAAAGAGGACTATTGAGAAAGATTGATAAAAGAAACAGTTTAGAGGTAAGTTATTGCAAATGAAAGTAGAGATCTTTAATGTGTGAAAAAGGATAGAAAAGAAGTAAAAGTTAGAAAGCGAAGATTCCGGAAATTTGCATGGATAGAATTAGATGCGGAAGATAAAAGTATACAGGAAAAGACAAACAGATTCGGAAAACAGAAATGCATATGTACAATAAATTACATATAGAATATAAAAATGTCAAATTTACAGAAACAACAAATATACAATACTAACAGGGGCGAGTGTGGCAATAAACGCCACAGTCTTCTCGTAATTTTTATTAAAATTATTTCTTTTACCAGAATTTTTATTTATTTATTTTTAATTTTGTAGTAGGGTGAAGATTCGGGCTATAGGGCCGTGGTCTAAGTGAACTATTGTGTAGATAATCTACGTTCACGTTGTCAACGCAGCACTACCACTGAGGATGTCCGCCGCACGAAACGTCTGGACACAATAGTTCACTTAGACCACGGCCCTATAGCCCGAATCTTCATTCTACTGTGGATTCCGGCCGTGAAGGCCTTTGTGCTTATATATTTATAATTGTCTTAATTTTTATTAGTTTATTAGAACGATTACTTATTTTGTAGTATGTAATCTAATTCAGCAATATAACATCAATCATTAGTGTAGTTTGATTTCAGAGAAAACAATCTCCACAATAGTAAACGCGAAATAGCACCAAACGTTGGCTCTTCTCATGTGACAGTTTGTCAAATTTTAAAGAAACAGTTAACTCACCATGCGATTGTTTATTTAATCTAGTTTACACCCTCCAAAGCTCTGCAATTATTTCTGTTACACCCTGAATTTCCTAACATAAAGTCTGTCGTCCTTTGTAATATGCAATTGTGTGCTTTTTTGTACCGAATATGGTTTTCGAGATACAACTAATATGTTTGTTAATGCTAAAAAAATTATTCATTTTCTACAATATCGCTAAATATGACGAATAACTCCTATTTTTTTATTTAGTTTCTTTTTTTAAATGAAGAATGCAATTAGTTGATAATTCTGTGTCCTGTTGTTCTGTGCTGTCTTAAACAATGACGCATAAATTATAACTGTAACAATAATATATTAAACAAATATCGAAAGAAGAACATCTNTTTTTCGATCATATCTGGAGTTGTGACCTCAACGGGGCGTCCTGAGCGAGGCCCATCAGAGGTGCTCACACGACCCTTTTTAAACTCGGAAACCCACTGCTTAACGGTTGAATATGACGGGGAGGATGTCCCCAGTGTTGAGTCCATCTCTTTTTTAATTTCCTTCGGCGTTAACCCCTTCAAATAAAAGTATTTGATGACAGCACGATTTTCCTGCTTTTCCATTTTTACGAAAACCACAGAGGCGTCTTGTTCAGCGTGCTGTCAAACCTACACTAGCAAGGAGATCGGGCTGAAACTATAGCTACAAGCTATCCAAGGATGGTACTATAGAATGTCACCTCAAGGTAGGCCTAGTGGCGTCATCTCTTGGTTAGGCCGGAAACTTATCAATCCACCCTCGTACTAGCCTCCTAGAGTGTGGCAATAAGCGTCACAATGGAATCAACCCAAGCACTCGGCTAAGAGTTAATTTGGGAGTAACTACATGAAAATGCAGATTTATACTTTTTATTGTCCTATTATTTAATAATGAGAATTCCGTGGCTGCCTGTTTCTAATCAACGAATCATAATTTAGTGAATTTCAAGATGAAGATAATGATAATGAATCCTTAATCTGAGAATCAGTACCTAGCGTAATCTTTGTTAACTTTAAATATAAAAAAGTCGATTCACATAGGTATATAGGTAGAGACCTATGTAATTCCAAAACTATATTTGGTAATATTCGGATATATTCAAAAATCACTGTTGCACGAATTCTGTTATCTACACAATATTCATAAGCTACTACTATATGGATTGTTTCACACATAAGAAGTGTGTTGTCAGTTAACGCTTCAATTTTTCATTTGCTTAATAAGTGTTTGATTCAAATAATTCATCAAAACAAATGAAATTCAAACACCATTATTAGAATTTTACTAATTTTCACACATTTATTTCAATTCACACACATTAAATCCGTGTGATGCATGAAATTCAAATGCGTGTGAATCATCTTTGGTTTGCAGTGATACGACACAATTTCGTTAACATCAACACTGCCCCAAATTTGTAGCGGTCCAGTAATTATATGTACTTATTCATCCTGTCATCTGGTTTTATTAATTACGTACTACAATTAAACTATAGTATATTATCAGCGAACACAAAAATACAGACTATATATCTGTGTTAGCTGATATTGTTTGTACATGGTTGTACTAGTAGATGGCAGCATGATGAAAGAATATAAAAATAAAAAAAAATTGAATATCTAACGACTAACCATTTCAATGTATCTACTGTTTTTCTAACTAAATAAAAAATATGTATGTAATATCAGATTTATGTGGATTAACTGTATGGTTTTAATAAAAAGGTGAATATGCCTGTCGCATTCCATGCAATAGTAGGCAATAAGTATCACATTGTAATCTTGTGTGACAAAATTGCCAGAATTTCAAATAAAATTGTGAAGCAAATAATACCAAGCGTTTCATTAATATTTGTCATTAATTTTATTGTCGTTTTCTACTATTTTTCTTGATTCTCTTTCTTATATCACGCTCATTTAATTTATTGTTGAGCTACCAAATACCTATATCCACGGTTGCTAGGGGGCCGTTTACACAATCTGTTCGTAAATAATGTAGGGATAGTAATAGCGCGATGAGATATGAAAAGGGGAAGGGGGGTCTAATAAAATGTTAGTTCGCAGTTCATTATGCTACATTTAATCAGAAGAAATCGTTTATAGGACGTGACGTAATATTTGTTTGGGGATCGCTTAAAGTACGACGAAGAGGGTGGGAGGGGCCCAAGAAGGTAAAATTCTGAGTAACGTGTTCTATGGACAACCCCTAAGATGAAAAGGGTGAGGGGAGGTCTAATGAAATGTGACCAGCGTTGCCAGCCTGTACGATAATTATGGGGACATACGATAATTTTGCTTCAAATACGATGTACGATATCGTAATTCAAATTTCTATTAAACGTACGATAATTCGTGCTTATGGGATAAAACAATATTTTCAAATAATAATATGTAGGATG
>NW_020439094.1:1235543-1237401 GCF_000699045.2 Agrilus planipennis
TACATTGATTTTTTTTAATGAGCATCTGATACTGTACTTATATTTTTATATTTAATATATTTGCAGGTGTGTATCATATAGATATTACAATAGCTTTATCGCTATGTTACAATTTTCGTAAGCACTCAAAAGTTTTTTTGTCCTCAGATTTGTTATGTGATATGCGATAAAAAAGTTAATTTGCGGAAAACGAATTTAACTAACTTTTTCTGAATTAATTAAGCGCATCAACAGTTTTAGCGTGCGTTTTCCACCTACGTCATACGTCACAATAGACCAAAATAAACCACAGTAGATTATTAGGAGTTGTTTGCTAGTAAGAAAAGATTGCAATATATAAAACACGTGTATGATATATTATTTTTTTCATACGTTTGTATCTACTATTTCTCCCAAGTATTTCATGTGTGTGATTATTTTGATTGAAAATAATAAACATTAAATAGCATTTTTATAATACAGCTATAAAGGACTTATTAGGTCTGATGACTTTATAGTGATGATTAATTAAATAAGTCCTTTTTTATTAAAATTTGTATATAAATTAACTATATTTAATATTTGTCATGCCCAAATTTCACCTCCATACATAAAAATACTTTCCATCTGCATGTGAAACATCATCATTCTTTTTCCAAATCTCCAAATTTTCTTTCTAGAAACCAGAGTATTTAGATTTACATTTGGTTTAACTACTCTGCATTTTTAATTTTAATAAAAAGATTATGTCCTCATAGTTTTTGAAGTGAAACTTCTTTATCGACGGTAGGAAGGAAATTTGCTGGAGTACCAACCAAAAACTACTGCGTAGAATTAATTGGAATTTTTCACACACAAGCCTTGCTATATGAGCTCTCAAAGCATATAAAAATTATACGGCTTAAATGTGAAGTTGGGTGCAAAAGAATACAATTAAATCCTCTGTCGGGAAAAAACGAAATGACTTTNTTTCCACCTACGTCATACGTCACAATAGACCAAAATAAACCACAGTAGATTATTAGGAGTTGTTTGCTAGTAAGAAAAGATTGCAATATATAAAACACGTGTATGATATATTATTTTTTTCATACGTTTGTATCTACTATTTCTCCCAAGTATTTCATGTGTGTGATTATTTTGATTGAAAATAATAAACATTAAATAGCATTTTTATAATACAGCTATAAAGGACTTATTAGGTCTGATGACTTTATAGTGATGATTAATTAAATAAGTCCTTTTTTATTAAAATTTGTATATAAATTAACTATATTTAATATTTGTCATGCCCAAATTTCACCTCCATACATAAAAATACTTTCCATCTGCATGTGAAACATCATCATTCTTTTTCCAAATCTCCAAATTTTCTTTCTAGAAACCAGAGTATTTAGATTTACATTTGGTTTAACTACTCTGCATTTTTAATTTTAATAAAAAGATTATGTCCTCATAGTTTTTGAAGTGAAACTTCTTATGAGATACTATAGGAGTTTCGGCATGAGAGTTAACTCGTAGAGCTAACAAATTTGTAAGACTCCTTGCGCTTCTAAATACCATTCTCTTAAGGATGTTTGGGAAATATGTCAAAATGCTACGAGACAAATAAAAATTTGGAAGAACGTTTCTCATTCAATTGTAACATTCCTGTAAAAATTACAAATCGATTCACTAAGCCGTTAAAAAGTTATTGAAATTTTAAAAAATTGTAATTTTACACGTCATTTTATGGAGATTCGTTAACCGAACAGATTAAATTTATTTTTATTAACAGAAAAAAAGCTACCAGAAATTTCAAACTTTTATAATAAGTAACTTGAACTCTGGAGAATCACTTTAGCGTAAGGTTATTCAAATTCACTAAATGGTTATCGAG
>NW_020439094.1:1238522-1260676 GCF_000699045.2 Agrilus planipennis
TCCAAATTTTCCTGTTTATTTATTTATATTTATTGCTTAATATCAACAAGTATTATTTTTTAGGTACGAATATATATTGGTAAAGCCCAAAACAAGTAGATACCTATTATATACACACACGTTTTAATTTTATTAAAAATTATTCAAGAAACTCCCATGCCAAAAATTCTTACTAATATTTGTTCAATAAAATGCAGCCAAGAGCCATACCAATATCATATATTTCGCGTTTGTTCGAAAAATTTAAAAAACTTGATTAGCCACAACATTGACACAGTCTTTTAACCTTACAATAATTTATCACACATATATTCTAGACATAAAAGTAAAACGAACTTATTGGACGTAGTGTACAGGACACCACGAAATAACTATGATAAGCTTTACATAGGTCATACAAAGAGTCCTTGTGGAATTAGAATTAATGAACATAAAAATGATATTAGGAAAAATATCACCTGAACACCTATATACAAAACAGCTTTATTAAAATATTGTGTAGAAACTGGTCACAAACTAAACATTGATACTATAAAAATTTTCCGTACAGAGAAGAATTATTTTAAAGGACTTTTCTTAGAAGCCTCTTATAGATACGAATTCATGGAGACAAATCGGTTAATTCAAGATCTGATATAGAAAACAACTTAGCAGTGAACAATTACTACAGCATTTACAATTTTAAAATGAAAAATAAATTCCCTATTCATTACTTAAATACACGAATTTTAATAATATAACAACACTTATTATTTCTAAATTTAAACACACACATTCATGAACAATATTCAAATTACTATTACTTAAATGAAAAGACTATCCTAATTTCACCTTTACAAATACCTTAGATATATATATTAACTGTGGTTGTCACTTTATTTATCTTTATTTTAACTATTTATTATTTTAATTTTTATTTAGTTTTATTGCGATTTATTTATTTTTTTAACAAAATATGGGGTTGAAGATAAATAACGAGTTAGATATTTGCTGCTAATTAAAGAACTTGATCCGTTCTTGAAAATCAATGTACATAAAATGTGCAAATTTTTCCACATATTTTCGCATCAAACGACAGTGGTAATCGCCTAACGTAATTGCGTTTCAATAACTTTGATACCATTCTACAAAACTAGTTACTTCATTAATTGGAGTAAAACGAAGCCATTTCTTTATTTCGTTTTCGCTGTTATGCACTCAGTACCAACAAGTTCTAGATCGAAGTAAGTAACCCTGTCTCACAGACGTATTCATGTTTCGTATCAAATCATTTAATTTTTATTGTTAAATTAAATGTGAATGACATTTACTTAAAAGATGTTCAGTATAGACGCGGATTTAAAGGGGATGGAGGCAATTGGTGCAGTTAGCCTCCCGCTTCTGACTTTCGAGCAAAACACTGTATGTACCTATATGGACCAAAAATTATATTTAAGGGATTTTTGTTCATACCCCTACATCAACGGTTGGCAACTGGCGAACTGTGGAACGTTAAGTCATGTTGAATGTTCAGTTACTTTTTGACAGCTGCTTTTCTTGCACATGTATTGACTCATCTTCGATTTTTGGCCATTCCAAAAAATGGACCAAAGAATCTGAATCAAATTTTGTGTGAAAAACAAAATTAAGTGCGCGGACGCAATCCGAATATTGCCTGTGGCATATGGTAAAGCTATTATGAACCGAAGCAACGTTTATTGGTGGTACAAAATGTTTTCAGAGGGCCAAAAAGATGTGAACGACAAAGAGCGTGCCGGACGCCCGAGCACCAAAATTGCTCAATTTCGACCAGAAACTGCATCGTATTAAGATTGCTAAGGAGCTGTTGAATTCTGTCCACGACGGCCCCAATTTGCTCCACAGGGTCATAATTGGTTACAATTTATGGTTATGACGTGGAAACCAAAGCTCAATCATCCCAATGGAAGCTACCGCACGAACCAAGACCGAAAACAGCGCTCTAAGTTAGGTCGAAAGTAAAGGTTTTGCTTACAGTTTCCTTCGATTGCAAAAGCGTGGTGCATCATGAGTTCTTGCCACAGGGTAGAACGGTCAATAAGGAATATAATCTGCAAGTTTGCAAGCAATTTGCGCGAAGCAATCCGCCAGGATTTGTGGTAGAACAAAAATTGGCTTTTGCACCATGATAAATGCCCCTGCTCAAACATCGTTGCTTGTGCGCGAATTTTTGGCCAAAAACAACACACTAATAATGCCGCAGCCACCGTATTTCCCAGATCTGGCCCCTTGTGACTTTTTCTTTTTCTGAAGAGATCATTAAAGGACGACGCAACACTACGATTGAGAAGATAATGACGGCAACGCGGGAGGAGCTGAACAAGATCGCTTTGAAGTGGACAAAATAGATATCCATGAATAAATAAATAATTAAAAAAAAATGTTCACGATACTTTTTCACCAGATCTCGTTTGTTTTTTCTTGGACCTCAATAAAAATTTTTGAAAAAAATCCGGACCCATCTAAAATTACTTGCCGACCCCTGGCCTACACCCTGGAGGTTTAGATCATTGCTTAGCATTCCGAAGGACACCGGTAATTCCTTGTTCCTGCCTTGATCCGAGTTTTTCTAGGTTTCCTTGCATCACTTACTCAAATACTGGGACAGTAACATTGCACAAATAATTTTTCACTCTTATCTGTCTCACCCATTCCCATGATTTCTAAAAGGAGACTAAAGAGGACCTTTCGCTCTACCCTGTGGTGTATTCTTCCAGAGCGACTCCCCGCTCACCAGCTGCGTCCTCTTCTGAAAGTTACACGAGCCACTTCATTCAATTCGAAAGGTATCAATCAAGGAGAAACAAGTACCTACAGTAATTCTCTTAAACGTCGAAAAAGCTTTGTCACAACTATCTGACGTCTGTTTTTCGAAGTAGCTGAACGGTAATAAATGTTTTTCTAGTAGAAACGTTATTAGCTTTAGGTACTTCCCAATTTTTGTCAAATTCTTCTTCTGGTTCTTTCGGTCGATGGTCTGCTGTTATAAATAAACTGTTAAATATTAAAACACTTGTTGAATATTATACTCTCATGAATATCACTTTTATTCTACGTAACCGTTACAGTCCCTAAAAACTCATTATTATATTTAACTAGATTACACCGATCGATCAAGTGTGTTTCACTCGAAATTACTGATAACGATAAGATCGCGAACATTCAAGTACGTGTTTTACATGGATAGCAAACCAAAATTTTATCAAACTGTTTACCTGATGAAGCCACCGTGATAGTGAAATAATTGTTGTGCCTGTATTAAATATTCCGCGAATATAGTTACTTCCTGTGTTTGTTAATTTTTTTACTTTCAGTTTATCAGACTTTTTCTTTTATATGAGATATATGAAATGTAGGTAAAAACAGACAAAACCGCTTCCCCCTTCTTTAAAATAAAATCCTGTATTCGGGTTTAATTAAGTATTTCTGGATGAATGAAAAATGAGCTGTATTTTTTCTTCAAGATAAAGTGGTTTAATGGTATTTATAATTGCGGTCGATAAACTGGAGTAATAAAAAAAGTTTATAATTTGATTGTTTTCCAACAAATGGAACTAATCCTTAACCTTATAAAGGAGTCAAATATTGCAAAAAGGTATTCCACAGATAATTATCTACTGATAATTGGTCACCTAAAATAAATAATTGGTCAATTCGCTTTCTTTGAAAAAATAATTAATTAACTGGCGTCATCAGTATCGCGCATGCACACTACTGTAAGTACCGAAAAGTCAAAAATTTTGAAAATGATTTACACTGGCGTATTGAACAAAGTTTTTTAATTAAAATAATATCGATTAGCCAGAGCGTTTCAAATATTTTTCTCTCCCTTAGATAATTAAAGTTTTACTTATCATTAATCATTTTAATACTGCTTCCATTTCATTCGTTTATTCTGGAGTAGGTACGTGTAAAATTAAAGACAATATAAGGGAGAGAAAGGGTTTACTTTCTAAACTAACATCAACGTTTTGTCTTTTGGCGTAAAGGCTTCTTCTAGGTAGAGATTTGAATCAATAATTGCTTCTTCGTACCACTTGCTTCATTCATTCCATACTGCCGCATTACAATGGGTCGTACCATGCAAAGTTAGAGTTAAGACATATACTTACCCTAATTAGTACAATGTAATATACAAATCTCAGGTGTAGCTGTTGTCGTTTACTTTTTATATTACGAGATATTAATTTAACTTGTTATAGCTAATTAATTTGGATTGATTTATCTACACCATGTCGCCAACGTAAACGTAATCTCTCGGTAATTTTTTACTGTAGATGGAATCAGACGAAATTGACAAGTTGACACATTGAGAACCATCTCTTAATTTGAAATCAGTAAAAAAAATACACAGTAGGTAATAATCATATTTCAGAACTGATCGATATCTTATTAGAATCTTTACTCAATATTAAATCTCACCTACAGTCTATTTAATCCTAGAAAATTTTACTATCATTTTATCGTTAGATAAAAAGTAGGTACTAAATTCTATGCGTCATACTAAAATTATTATTTATAATAATGTATTATAATTGCATTAAGTACGCATATCATCAAAACATACGTGATTTTTTTAAATTCCAGTGTTTTTTTTAATATTTTTATTTCCTTCAATAAAGGCATTAATACAAAAATGCATTCATGTAATTAATTAATATACAGTAGGATCCGCTTATAGTGACATCGAAGGGAAATGACAAATACGTCATACTAAGCGAACGTCATACAAAGCATAGTCTTAGAAAATAAACAACTTTCTATTTTGGTTAGTTATAATAGAAAGAAACTACAAATTGAATATATCTATTTATTAACAGAAAAAGAAAAAGAACGATGAATTGTAATACCAATATACATAAGAAGGGTCAGAAAAATAAGCGAAAATGTCATTATTAATCATTTGGGTCACTACAGCCGGATATGATTTCTTGAAAATCAGTTACATTAAACGATATGTCTTGTTATTATTTGTCATTTGTGACACTATAGCCGGATATGATTTCTTGAGAATCAGTCATAATAAACGATACGTCATTTTAAACGCAGTCATTATATCCAAACTTTCCTATCATCATCATAAGGTCGTCAGTCCTAAGACTGGTTGGACACGTACCTCCACTCTTTCCTATCCTGAGCTGAACTTTGCATTTCCCTAAAACTAGAACAACCCACATCCTTAACTATTTGCGAACAGTAATCTAATCTAGGTCTACCTCTACCCCTCCTAACTCCTGCTTCTGCCTCTAATATGTCTCTGACTAGACCTTCATGCCTGAGAAGGTGTCCTACCAACCTATCTCGTCTATTTCTTATTGAATTTTCCTACAGAGGATTTAATATGAAAACCAAAAGTAACACTGCAGTTACTTCATATTAAGCGGTTGGTCAATATAGGCGGAGTTATAATAAACGAATTCCATTGTATTTATTGTCAAAAAATGTGGACATCAAAAAATTAGCTGTTTCTGAAGAGACCTTTTTTTATTCTTATAATCGCATAAAATATCACATTGGAAATTGTACTATCATTCATCGCTTTCGTACAATTTAAAGTATGTTTACAGTATATGCTATCTGCAATTATTTTGATCGCTGCTAGGGGTGGGTTAATTAAAGAACTGCTGAGTTGATCGAATTAGTGTTCAAGAATGACCACTGCTAGCCGTGATCGCTTGAACAGTATTATTGTATATGTTGCCGGAAATGTATGAAATCTAGGAATTGCATACAATTCCTAGTAAATGTATACAATTCCTAGGCTATTTAGGAAATGTATAAAATATTGTTTCAAAGACTTTTTAATACACACATATCCTGGGAAATAAAAACATTTTCTAGGTAATGCATGAGATTCCGATATTATACTAAGAAATGTATAAAACCAATGCTTTCTGTGAATAAATTCCTAGATTTCATACATTTCCGGTAACATAGATATATGTAATTGTCGTTTGGAACGACCACGGCTAGTAGTGGATATTTTAGTTATTATTTCATGCAATGTAGAAATTTTTGAGATAAAATATCTTGGAATAATCTATTACGCTCTTCTACAGCTTCATGAATTACACTTTACAGGCAAGCAATTTTATATTCCACATTCTATAAAGGCGTATTTTTTAAATCCCAAGCTTTTCTTGCATAATCACGCCGCTTCCAGTTTTTGAAATATTGAGCTTTTTGTTCAGTTTTTTGCTGGTTACTTTACCATTGTTAATTTTTTTTTGATATGATAATGATCGTTTATGAGGAAAAGACAAAGAAACATGTAATCTTTTTCTTATCCGATTATTGAAAGGCGATAACAATTTTCTTTATCAGTCTAATATATAGATATGGGACTTGGATACGAAAGGCTAGTTTTAGTTTGGACATAGTGCTGATTTAACATTTGGTGAGTGCATCAGTTAATCACTAAATATAATTAAGCTGTAATGTTACCAAAAGCACCCTATGCTATAAATTTAATTTATTTAAGGTGTTTCATTATACTGAGAAAATAAGACTACAAAAAAAGCTACTTAGCTGTATTTATTATTATCGTTTTTTTTTTGTATAAGATACTTTTAGAACTTTCTTGATGAAATTATAATTAAATTTCAATGTGATTAATAAAAGATCAATGGGAACTTAATAAGGTAATTAACAGGATTAAATTCTTGATCAGAAGCGAAATGCAATTCTGAACTGCGATATTTGTCATTATGATCATTCTAAATATTATAAATACCAACTACATACTTAACAAAGTTTTTACTGTATTAATATTGCTGTATTTTATTTAAATTAAAGCTGCATTCGTTGATTAATTGCTTATTGGACATATGTCGTATTAATAACGAGTGTGAACAATATTGAAACCACAATTCACACCTGGTAATTTGGAAAAACATCTCAACAAGAATTTACTTTTTTTTACCATATTCCTACCAAAAGTATGAAATTTTTTCCTGATTTGAAAGCGCAACATTCTCTTCCGGGTAAAAAATGGCGTTTACTTCATCCTTCACAAAGAGGAAAACTTTAAAGAGTTTGTTAATCAGGGGTAGACCAAGATTAGATTACTGTTTGCGAGTAGTTAAGAATGTGGGTTGTTCTAGTTTTAGGGAAATGCGAAAGTTAGCTCAAGATAGGAAAGAGTGGAGGTGCGTATCCAACCAGTCTTAGGACTGACGACTTTATGGTGATGAATCAGAGGTAATCTCAAAAAATCTCAAAAAAAAAACCATAGTTTTTAATTTATTTCACTGTTGTTACAGCACGGTTATTAAGATCAACAATTTATGAAGAACAGTAAAATAAAAGTAACAACAAGTAATCATTACTGTAGAAAAGGTGAAATTGTCATTGAGATAGTTCTCAAAACTACAAAATTGTAAACTTGGCTATAACTAATTGATTTCTTGAAGCGTGGATACGTATGTTGGAAAAAAAAAGATGGCGAACAGGGGTCAAATAGACAATAATTATTAGAAAGAACATGAAATATCTTGATTAATTTTGATTATTTCCGAAAAAGATGAAATAATTTTGTGATCTTGTCCGTGACCATCGTTGTCATTTCAAGGTCAAGCATTCTTTTAATGGGAATACATGTTTTTTTTTCTGTAAATTTTTGAGGATTGCCTGTGTGACATATGTAAGTAAAACAAAAGGGCTCATTAATAAGGTGACCATACGTCCCGGATTGTCAGGACAGTCCCGGATTTCCACCTTGCGTCCCAGATTTTTCTAGAAGCAATATTTGTCCCGGATTCAGGTTTTTTGTCCCGGATTGTCCCGAATTATTGAAAAGATTCTTATTTTCAATATTTATTTTAAATATATTTCAACTAGAATTATTTTTACAAAATTTGAATCGAAAAAATTGTGCATATCAAAATACGCGGCACGCTTTAAACTATTTGAAGCATACAGTGAACTCTCGATTCTGCGAATCCCCTTCCACCTACTCCTTAAATAGTATCTGTGATGTATAATTTTTATTAAAAAAATTATTAAAAAAATCATATTTAAGTTATTTAACTTACCTACCCGCCCCCTCCCCCCCGCTACAAGTTCCTGTCCCGGATTTGAAATAAAAAAATATGGTCACCTTAGCATTAACCGTTTGTATCTTCCCTGCTCAAAAACGTGATTCCTCCCCTTCATCTCCCCCAACTATATTATGTAAACATGTATTGTAAAATTCGTTCATATTACGGATAACAGCTTTCCTACTAAAGGTATCGTGTATATATATAACAGTCGTGTTTCATACGCGGGAGCTTCATGACGCAAATTAACCGAGATTTGTTGGACACTGATAAGTCAAACAATCCAACAAGGTAAGTCATTAAAGTTCTAATAGCTGCTTCTTCTCATTTTGTTAATTAGCTGTGTAGTAAACTAGGTTAGATTAGGGTTGGTTTGGGTTGCGTTGTATGATTATAAAAAAATATATTAGGTAGAATAAAAAGAGCATATTTTACTTTAGCTGTTTTGTAAGATAAGATAGGTAATTTTTTTAAAAGATCGGTACTTTTGGAAGGAATGATAAAATTGGATTTATTTATTTTTGTATTAATTCGAAAAACATTGTAATACATATTGCTTGTTTGATTAGAGTAAGCTTTCTTGTAATAATCCTTTTATAGGGGTCTATAAATGAAACTTCACGAAACTGATAAAGCAATATTTTTCGTAAGTAATTGCATGTTTATCAAGGGAATATACCACGCCTATAAATAATTTTATTTTTCATTATCTTTCTCTTGTGGTTTCGCTCTCTTTGATCTTAATTGTTCTTCTCATTCAAACCATATGGTTTTTTCTATTTCACGCTTATCTTAAAATTTCAGGAACGATTCCTTGCATTTAAAGAAATCTTTTCGGCTTTTCTTCCACTGTGCATTTCTGCATTTTTTTTTTACTTTCGGCCTTCAGTTTGCTTTGTTTATATGTCTATAAAATTCTTTAAAATTTAATCTTCTCTATAATCATAATATTTTCTCTTTAAATTAAGAATCGAGTCATTCTCCCTTCAAAGACTATGACTCTTTCTAAGTTGAAATTACTTTATCAGCCATATCGTTAGCTCTATTCTTATATCTTTATGATTAGAACTTACTAGTTACTAGCCTAATTAATTTACAAGAAGATAATTTAGCAAGTTAATTTATGAATTTAATTATGACACCTCATTCGATTTACGTTATTTTGTCAAAATGAACATTTAAATGGGGTTACTAAAAACCACAGAAAGTACTGCTGACTAATAAAATTAAGAGAAATACAATTTTGCCTTCTTTAATATTAGCGAAAGAGTCTATTTTGATAGATTAGAACGGATTTTATTTATCGTGCGCGAGTGACACATGGGAATCTGGAAATAAGTTGTAACTTTAATTTGTCGTGATAAATCATTTAGCGATTTATTTGCGAAAGTAGTGATTTTTTGGTGATTCGTAACGGAATAAGAATTGTACGTGAATTATTACCCGCAGACCTATCAGATGTGAAGTGGGGAATTTTTTTATGATTTCTTACCGAAAGCAGTGATTTATTGATTATCTGCAGCGAAACCCCCTGTAGACATTTGTCGTGATGAACCATTTAGCGATTTATTTGCGAAAGTAGTGATTTTTTGGTGATTCGTAACAGAATAAAAATTGTACGTGAATTACCCGCAGACCTATCAGATGTGAAGTGGGGAATATTTTCATGATTTATTACCGAAAGCAATGATTTATTGATTATCTGCAGCGAAACCCCCTGTATGCATTTGTCGTGATGAACCATTTAGCGATTTATTTGCGAAGTAGTGATTTTTTGGTGATTCGTAACGAAATAAGAATTGTACGTGAATTATTACCCGCAGACCTATCAGATGTGAAGTGGGGATTTTTTTTATGATTTATTACCGAAAGCAATGATTTATTGATTATCTGCAGCGAAACTCCTCTGTAGGCATTTGTCGTGATGAACCATTAGCGATTTATTTGCGAAGTAGTGATTTTTTTTGGTGATTCGTAACGGAATAAGAATTGTACGTGAATTACCGGCAGACCTATCAGATGTGAAGTGGGGAATTTTTTTATGATTTGTTACCGAAAAGAGTGATTTATTAATTATCTGCAGTGAAACTCCCCTGTAGGAATTTGTCGCTCTCCTCAGGCAAATTAGAATTTGTCGTCATAGAATTTTTCGACTTATTTACTTTTTATGGGAATTCGCAGTAAAACAATCCTTGAAAGTGGTTAATGGATAGTGAAATCAGTCTTGACTGAGTTTCAGCAAATTAACGGCCAATTCCTAGATGGCTAATTGTTGTTAAACATAATATTATAAATGTGAATATAAGTTTGTTTATTACCATTTGACGCCTTAACTACTCAGCCGATCATCATGAAATTTTGTACACACATTGTCAAGGGTACAGAAAGGGACATAGGGTAGCTTTTATCTGGAAAAATCTACACTACTCCCGAGGGATAGAAGAATTTCTTTTCGTCTCTATAAAAGAGGATAGTGTTTACAGTCATTTTACACAAAGTGTATGTTTAACTCATAAAATTAGAAATATTAGTTTTATCCTGATGATCCTGGCGGGGAAGCTTGTATACATATATAAAACATGGTTTATGTCAATTCAAAGGAATCTCTCATATTGTATTTATTCTATTTCATGACCGAATATTGTTTTATGATTAGTTATTTTATAAATATGTAGGCCCGTGTGTATTTGTAAACAACACAATTTTAATGTAAACGAATACGAGGTTAAAGTATTTTCAGTAGATAACAGAGATTTTCTCATTTATTACGAACCGGGGTCACATAAACTGATATAACACTATAAAAGTTTCATTAGCGTTTTTATTTGTTTGCGGTTATGTTGTAAACATGTAAAATAATTAGAAGTAATTCCTATATAGGGACTTTAAGTATTATGATGATAAAAGTTGATATGTGTAATGAAAACTGTGCTTTTTGAAGTGCCTGCTGGATTATCTGACCTTGTATCAGATTTGATAAGACAAAAGCGTTGCCCTTCTAATAAGCAAGAAAAACTATAACTGAATAACGTGTGGATGGTAAACAATTCCTTGATAAAATGGCTCTCGAACCGCGGCTAGTAGATATCTGTTCACAAGGTAATAGCAGACCGTTTGATCAGAAGTATAGTCGTTTCAGTCTAATTTTGCCTGTTTTGCATTATATAAAAGTCAAAATTGTAAAATAAAATAAACCAACTAACTCGTATACCTACCGCTAGGAAGAGAAAGATACCTACCCTTATCTTTCTCGGCTAGTCGCAGGTAGCGAACACTTATGGTCCTTTATAAAGGTTGTGCATCTTTTTAAGAAAGTTTACACCTTTTTTTAACTATTTTATATATTAAAGGATCGAGATTTAATATTCACAACTAAAAATATGTATAACTTTTCTAACTTAATAACTATTGTAATTTTAAAATACGTTTAATCAAGAGAACCGTACTGAATAATGAATTACAATGAATTTCTTATAGAAATTTTCGGATATGTATTTAAACAATAAAGAAAGAGAAGAACAATTTAAGATAGATAGAGATAGAAACGAATTGGAGACTACTTATTACACGAAACTAGGACAACAAATAGATACATTTCAGGTAAATGTGGTGATACAATGAAATCAATTCTTAAATGAAATAAAGGTTATGATTGGAAAAGATTTACAATTTTGGCTTTATAATCCAAAACCGGCAAAATTAAAGAGAAGTCAGTATAGATACCTAACTTCTACGCAAATTAATTAACAATAAACTAATCAGAACGGTTAATACTCATTGGAAATAAATAAGTGAAGTACGTTTAATTGCATACATATATTTATTGAAGTAAATTTTAAAATTACTGATGAAATAATATTCCTAGGTGCGTATGTGCTTGGATATAATTAATTATTTTATTAAATCAGTCAACTAATTTCTAATTTTTCGATGATTTCAAAGAGATGTTAATAGCAGCCGTGAAAACATCCAGAACTCATTACGACCTGACTGTGGATACCTCAAATATCATAGTTATTTTTTCACTTGTTACAGTCTTGTAAACCACTGCTCTCAAGTACCCGATAATCCTTTACCCTAGAATTAATTTTAATTTGATAAATAGACAGCAGTTTAAACTTAAGCTCACAACTCTATACCTTATAGGTATTTATTGTAAAAAGTAAGGAACAGGCAATAGCATAAACAATAATCATTGAGAGCACGACCTATATACTTCAAGATATCTAGTTTTATGGGTTAAAAACAGAAAATGTCAGCCAAGATTCTCAAATTATTATACTTATGTTTCAGCTATACGTATATCATTATTTTGATTTGTCTTCATATAAATTTGATCGATTGCTATTCTGTGTTTGCTTTGTAAACAGATGAAAGTCCCATTGGAAAACTTAAATAGGTACATAAAAATGTGTTTTCTTCTTCTGTTTGATATTAATCGCTCTAATATTTGGTTTAATACTGTGTAATCTGTAATGTATTACATGAGACAGTAAACACAAAAAATAAACATAGATATCTAATTGTACTAAGCTCAACTCTATATACATTTACGTCTTGTGAAACATCGATTAATCTGTGACATTAAAAGAATTACCAATATGTTTATTGTCCTAAAAACAGGAAACTTTTGATAACTTTTGATTAGAGAACCCTAAACAACTTTCTTGTTCTTTGTAGTTCAATGTAGGAATTCTGGGATTTGGTTCTTATGGAGAATAAAATGCTCCCGAAAGATTAATTTAGAAATTTCGGAAAAGATTGTTAAAGGTGCATGTTTGGAGCGTTCCGCTTTACGGGTACGAAACATGGACGGTGAACGCGGCGGAAAAGAAAAGTTAGAAGCTTTCGAAATGTGTTATTACAGGCAATTGATTAGGATATTGTGAATAGAGAAGGTTAGAAATGAAGAGGTATTAGAAAGAATAGAAGAATAGAGGGCTCTAATCATCATCATAAGGTCGTCAGTCCTAAGACTGATTGGACACGTACCTCCACTCTTTTCTATCCTGAGCTAAACTTCGCATTTCCCTAAAACTAGAACAACCCATATCCTTAACTATTTGCTAACAGTAATGTAATCTACGTCTACCTCTATCCCTCCTAACTCCTGTTTCTGCCTCTAACATGTCTTTGACTCGCCTATATCTTATTGACTTCCATAGAGTCCTCTGTTCTCCTATTCTTTCCAATACCTCTTCATTTTTAACCTTTTCTACCCACGATATCCTCATCATCCGCCTATAACACCACATTTCGAATTCTTCTAACTTTTTCTTTTTCGCCGCGGCCACTGTCCATGTTTCGCACCCGTACAACGCGCCGTGCGCCAAACATACACCTTCAACAACCTTTTTCAAATTTCTAAATTAACGGTTCGCGAGCACAGAAGACTTCTTTTTATTAAAGGCGACACGACCCTGCGCTATCCTCTGCTTTATATCCCTACTACTCCTTCCATCCTGACTTATCTGACTTCCTAGGTATCTCAAATCAGCCACTTCTTCCAGTTTTTCGTCTCCTATCTTTATATTCGCTCTTTCCGTATTTTAGTTTTACTTTTATTAACTTCCCATTAGGAAGTTATTGTAATTGGGTCGAAAAGTGAAATCGGAATTTTCATTATATTTCCACGTTTTAACATATTAGTAGCATGCTAGCCAATTTTTTTGATGATGTGTGTATGTACGTACGTACGTACGTACGTACGTACGTATGTACGTACGTTCGTATGTCAGCATTTTTTTCGTTTTCGATATCTCAAGAACGGATTGAGATATCGCCCTCAACCAAAATTTTTTCGAAAGATATTATCATAATGAAGATCTGAAAGAAATTTGAACGAAATCGGTCAAGCCGTTTTTTTTTTATAAAAAAAAAACGAATTAATTACAAACAATTTAATTAAAATACGTTCTAATCTAATCACAACAATGAAGTTACGGAATCAATAATAACTGTATTATCTAATGGGAAGTTAGTCGTATTAGCACCGACCAAAGCGTGCTCAGACCAATTTTTTATTTTCATACAGTACTGATTTGTCAGTACCGCTTCCATTTTATTTAAAGCTATCTCTAAGTCCTCCTTGCTAGATGCTAATACTGCTATATCATCTGCAAATCTAAGCATACTAATCTTTTGCCCTTGCACATCTATCCCTACAGTTGTACTGTCTTTAATGATATTGATGGCGTCTTCGATGTATAGATTAAAAAGTAGCGGTGACAGTGTGCATCCCTGTCTTACTCCCTTCCTACTATTTACTTCTCTACGATGCATCCCTAGCTCTATAACTGCCTGTTGCTCTTTATACAAACTAAGTATCACTCTTCTATCTGTATAACTCATCCCCACATTTTAAAGTATATTTAACATCTTATCCCATTTAACATTGTCGAAAGCTTTCTCTAAATCTACAAATGCTATGTACGCACTCTTTCCTTTTTCTGTCGTTTTCTTTATTGTTACCAGTAAAGCTGGAATGGCCTCCCGCGTTCCTCTATTTCTTCTAAACCCAAATTGATCTTCCCCTAATAGTTCTTCTGCCCATTTTTCCAACCTTCTCTATACAATTCTAGTTAAGATTTTTGAGGACTCTATGGAAGTGAATAAGAAATAAGCGAGATAGGTTAGTAGGACGCCTTTCCAGGCAAGAAGATTTAGTCAGAGACATATTAGAGGCAGAAACAGGAGTTAAGAGGAGATTAGATTACTGTTCGCAAATACTTGGATTGTTCTAGTTTTAGGGAAATGCGAAGATAAGCTCACAATAGGTAAAAGTTGAGGTATGTGTCCAACCAGTCTTAGGACTGACGACCTTATGATAATGATTTTTTAGTTTGTATGCATAGAGGAATAAATATTGTTAGTAAGTAGGGTAAATGAATGTAGGTATGCAGTAAATGTGCATATATACAATTTACACACACACACACACATGTCTAGTGACTTTTTTATATCTCTAAGATAAACGTTATCTAGGAGCAAACTTTTAAGGTTAATAACATGAAGTACTGTAATTATGTGGGGGCGTGTTCAAATACCTTCGTGTGTATTGTATAACAGATTAATAAACTATTTTATTACCGTAGTAAAAAGCTCTATATCTTTCAAAATCGATTTCTGATTACAAATATTGCTTGCAATAATTACGCGAATGAATAATTATGAATCATGTTAATAATAAAGCAAGGTACTCGATGAAAATAAGTTGAATATCAAGTAACTAGCTATAATTTTTTTTTTAAGTAGAATTCTCCTCTTGAAGCTTTATTTGATATTCTAATGAAAAAACAATTCCAATCACGACTTAATTTGAATGTTCTTAAATTGTCTACAACTTTTATGTAGAATTTTATTGAACTTTAGAGCTAAATAACTTAAGTATTTTGCATTGCACTGAAGCCTTCTAAAAAGATAACTCAAAGTTACTAGTCGCATTCATATAGGGATATTTCGCTCGCTTCATCGCTCTTTACAACGTAGTGCAGGTCCCATAAATTCGCCCATATTGGCAGAGAATTGACTTTTTTTTTGCGACATTCTGGACTATTTCTCTATTATGCTACCTAAGACAATTTCACCCTTACGTTGTTATACTGAATTAGTTTATGAATAGAAAAACTTATCACAAAAATATTCAGGACTATGTGAACATCTAAATGCTTGCTTCTGTCGACTGATAATCGGGTACTTACGCATAAAATGGATAGTGTTTACACAATAAAACGGTTGCTTACGAGACCTTTTTTTAACTTCCGATGGGTTATATATAAAAATCAAATGTATCTAAAAAAAATTGTTTAAGTATGGCTACTTTTCGACATAATCACTTTTGTGATTCGAGCATTTGTGGTACCTGGTGGATAAAGTCTCTAGTGATCTTTTCATAAGATAAACCATTTTGATTTATTTTATTTTTATAATGAGAACGTTATCGTAGATAGTGAATGATTGGACAAAATTTTGAGGACACTTCTTAGTTGTTAATTAAATAAAAAGCAATAGTACCTAAGTACAGCAGGGCTTATTTTGATATTCTAATATAAAATAAGTGTATAGACCTGCATATACATATAACAAATAAGGATTAAAATTTATGTAGTAATTATAGTCAATAATTTAAAAGTAGAGTTAATTAAGGTTACAGCGAATTAATAATATAAGGTATTTGTTCCCTGAATTGTTAAGATATAACAACTAATACATTTTGGAGCGTAATAATAAATTGTCTGAAATACTCTAGTTACTATGCAATTAGTGCAGTAATTAAATATTTTATCTATACTACCTTATTGTATCATCAGATAAAAGCACTTTAAGTTTATACTGAAATATTTTCAATGTTGGTCATTATCTGTGGAGTAATAACAATAATAAATTATAAAATATACTGTAAGTGCGGTACATTTAAACTGGATAAGAAAGAATTTCTTTTGAAATTGATGCCATGCATTAATAATTATACAATTACCCGTCAATAATCACAGAAAACAAAATGTAAAAAGGTAGTAAGTTTACATCAATTTGTTTATGTATTCGAAGAAATAAATAAATCATGAACTAACCATAATCTACAGAAACTTGGAAAGAAAAAGCAAACTATGCACCCCTTGAATGATCTGTTATGGTTAGTTTAGTTTGCCCTGTTTGGAAAATTAATAATTTTGTTGTTTTTCTCTCTAAGTATATGTATAAGTAGGTATATCGAAAAAGCCTTTTACGGTTAGATGGGGAAAATTAAAAAGTATTTGGAAATTAATAAAAAACTTTTTTATTGTGTAAATAATATTTCTTATCAATGTGCTGAAACAATTGACATCTTATTAAAGCTGCAAGATACGAGGGTGGATTGATAAGTTTCCGGCCTGACCAAGAAAAACAAGGTTTTTAAACATTTTTTTTTTTTATTTCTCAACATAATCTCCTCCAAGGCTGATACATTTCTCATAGCGGTGTTCCAGTCTATTAATGCCATCTCTATAGACTGATTCGTCAAGCTCCTCAAAATAACCATTTACAGCTTCGATTACTTCTTCATTGTCCGCAAATCTCTTACCGCCAAGCCATTTTTTGAGATTAGGGAACAGAAAATAGTCACTCGGGGCTAGGTCTGGAGAGTAAGGAGGGTGCGGCATCAATTCAAACTTTAGATCGTTGATTTTAGCCGTCGCAACGATTGACGTGTGCGCTGGTGCGTTATCGTGATGAAACAAGATTTTTTTCTTCGCCAGATGAGGTCGTTTAATTTTCACCTCGTGGCTCAAACGTTGCAATAAGTCTGCGTAGTATTGACCAGTGATAGTATTACCCTTTGCAAGGTAATCAATGTATATAATACCTCTTGCATCCCAAAAAACAGTAGCCATAACCTTGTTCGCCGAAAAAATTGTTTTTGCCTTCTTTGGAGTTGGTTCCCCTGGTCCAATCCACTGTTTAGACTGTTCTTTGGTTTCAGGAGTGTAGTGGTGGACCCACGTTTCGTCAACGGTTACGAATCGACGCAAAAATTCGCTTGGATTACGCTTATACAATGACAAATTTGCGGTAGAAATGTTTTTTCGAATCAATTTTTGGTCGACTGTTAGCAAACGCGGCACCCATCTTGCACAGAGCTTTTCCATATGCAAATGTTGGTGCAAAATATGTTGCACACGTTCATATGACATCTTACAGGTCTCAGCTATCTCACGCACTTTCAATCTGCGGTCTCCCAGCACTATTTGATGAATTTTTTCGATCATATCTGGAGTTGTGACCTCAACGGGGCGTCCTGAGCGAGGCCCATCAGAGGTGCTCACACGACCCTTTTTAAACTCGGAAACCCACTGCTTAACGGTTGAATATGACGGGGAGGATGTCCCCAGTGTTGAGTCCATCTCTTTTTTAATTTCCTTCGGCGTTAACCCCTTCAAATAAAAGTATTTGATGACAGCACGATTTTCCTGCTTTTCCATTTTTACGAAAACCACAGAGGCGTCTTGTTCAGCGTGCTGTCAAACCTACACTAGCAAGGAGATCGGGCTGAAACTATAGCTACAAGCTATCCAAGGATGGTACTATAGAATGTCACCTCAAGGTAGGCCTAGTGGCGTCATCTCTTGGTTAGGCCGGAAACTTATCAATCCACCCTCGTATCTTGTTTAACCAGATGAAGAAACAGCATATTCGTAAAGGGTATTTAATGGGTAATTGATGTGGATTTTTTTGTTTCATTTTAAATATTTTTTCTTTTTGTTAAATTATGTATAGCAGTTTTAGCATCTAGCAAGGAGGAGTTAGAGATAGCTTTAAATAAAATGGAAGCGATACTGACGAAACAGTAATGTATGAAAATAAGTAAAAGTAAAACAAAAATAGTGGTATGCAAGGGAAGGAAAAGTAGGGAAAGAGCGAATATAAAGATAGGAGACGAAAAATTAGAAGAAGTGACTGATTTTAAGTATCTAGGAAGTTAGATAAGTCAGGACGGAAGGAGTATTAGGGGTATAAGCAGAGGATAGCGCAGGGTCGAGTCGCCTTCAATAAAAAGAAGTCACTTCTATGCTCACGAACGGTTAATTTAGAAATTCGAAAAAGATTGTTAATGGTGTATGTTTGGAGCGGGGCGCTGTATGGGCGCGAAACATGGACAGTGGACGCGGCGGAAAAGAAAAGGTTAGAAAAGTCGGAAATGTGATGTTACATTGCTTGTGATATTGTCCTTGATTTGGCTTTCATTTCAACGCCATTTGCACTTATTGAATAATTATAACATATTTTTAGGCAATAGTTATATTTGAATAGTGAGGAATGTAATTGACTTGAAAAATAGACAAATTATGATAGAACTAAATAAAATAAAAAGCATTTCTTGTCTTAACAATTGTTTCAGTTCAGTATGAATCTAGCAATAGTTGACGTTATCAAAATTAATGAATTATTATCATGCTGTACACATATGTAGGTATATGCTGAGTAATACTGATACTAATTTCGAACAGTTTATTGTCGATGTTCATCAAGTCCCTCGTTTATGCTTCTACCCGTTTGTCCAATGTAAATCGCTATAATACACTAATTGGCTACTTTTAAGTAATTCTTTACACTCCTGTTTTTTTCTACAAAAATACTGATTTTTTATTAAATATTTCCTAAGTTATATTTGTCAACAAAATAACGACAAGGTTAAGGCTTTACTTGATTGAGATGTTTGAGATATAGGTAAAGATAAAATACCTTTGTGGCATATATATGTTATCTTATCTTCAACAGGTCGAGGGTCCTCTTGATGGAAATGTTGTGGTATCGTACAATCGAATTATAAAATCAACTTTTTGGTCACATGATTTTAGGAATATTACCTATGTTTGAATTATTCTGATCATTTAATGATAAAATCAGTACTTACCGTTATCTTACGATTAAAGCAATTCGGCAAAAAAATTATACTTAAAAATATTTTTTAACGCGATCAATAAACGAATTTCGCTTACCTATCTCGACTTTATCAAGCAATACAATCTAAAATTTTGTTATAAGTACAGAAACAGTAACACCGTACCTTTATAATATGTGACAGACCTTAGATAATGTAATTTATGTGTAGTTATGTAATAATTCGGAAGAGTATAATTACATGCTTACTTAAACCCACGAAAGCGCTGCGCTGATGTACCTACGGTTGAGACGTTCAAAATTGACATAGACCGCAATAAAACTGTCGCATTTATACTTCGTTTAGTTTCTCTAGCGGTGTGACCTTTAGTTTGACCGGCGCAAAGTAGAAAAGAACAACACTAGGCCAGACAAGAAAGGAGACAACTCTCGGCCAAACTCTCAACCGGTGAGGAGCGTATAATCCGTACAGTACTGCAAGGAGAAATTGATCATTTTATCCACTAAAATTGCATTGCTCAAATGTGCTGTTATTAGTACCAATTACTACTGAAAATATCAACGAGATGTTTATTTATACTTGAAGACATATTAAAGGTTTTAACGCTTGTTTTCGACTCGCACTACTATTCATGATTGAACAAAACTTTTGGTAGGTACTGTATGGAAAAGTATATTTAATGAACAAGAATCGAGAGAATATTAACCTTTTTTTCTCTACCTACGATTTTGCCAGCGCGCATCTAAGACATTGGAAGGGGCACATCGCTAGAGAAAATAAATAAAGTATACTTTCCTCTTTCAACTTACTAACTAGACTAGAACGGTTTCTGACAGAACGCCTACTTTTACTCACGACAGACGTTACAGGGAATATCGTAAACATAGAAAAGAGATGTCAGGTAGGAATTGCAGCGGACACTAATAAAGAAAAAAGAAAAACAGAGAGATGTAGACAAGCAGAATTTAAGCATCGCTTTTTAAAGAAAGTTCAACATTCTGAGAAATTTAGGAAAGCAAAGACGCTTGTTTAAAGATGTAATTTCCACCAGGCAATTATAAAGCCGACCCTGATCTTTTGCGTACCTAAGGAACCTCTAGCCGCTGCATTGCTCACTATTACTCGGTTATCTCTTTTCATTTTGTCTTTACTAGTCACGAGGCACTTCCTAACTTAAGAAGCGCGTATTTAAAACGCAGCAAATGACTACAGTCGCAAGAGGAAACAAGAAAGAAGATACGTCCATTCCCACAGATAATTTATTGCTGATTTTGCCAATTCTGATCGTTCCAACTGTATATACCCATGCGTCATTTCTAACTAAGCAAGTTATTAATAAGTTGTCTAATTAAGTGGAAACGAAAGGGTGGAATCTCGCTATTAAGAAAGAAATTAACCTAACCTAATTTAACATAAATAGTAAGCACTACTTCTTTTGAAGTGTCTTTATCTAAAACCGTAATTCTATAGTTTTACCGAAAAAATAAAGATCTCTACAAGAAGTTATCTTTTCACTTCTAGATTACGTTAGGGTAAGATTAAGTTCATATTAAACATTCGATTTCCAGCTAAAAGCTCCTTTTTGGTGGTGTACAAAGTCAAGATAATGAACTTGCTTCTTATTAAACATGTTGAACGTGCTTGTTGAGCATGTAAAGACCAGATAAATTTGGATTTCATAACTTAATAAAAATGACGCTTATGCAACTAGATTTTAGTGTGCTTTACAATGGTTTCACCGGGCTGTGTGGTTTAGCAGGATCGCAAGTGTAAACCGAAAACAATAACAGCTTTTGACAATATCGATTTTTTCAAGTTAACGAAAGTTGTACGTAATCTGTAAAAAATAAAATAAAAGACTGGTTGGATACGCACCTCCACTCTTTCCTATCCTGAAGTAAGCATACAAAAAACGTAAATTATCTACTAATTAAAAGATAACAACAAATACAAACAATAATAACAAAATATCATTCTTATCGAAAAAATCGGAAATGTTTGTTACTGAATTTTTTTGCATTGTAATTACTTATATAATAACTATTATCAGATCGGCGTCACTCTGTTTTGCCCACTCGGTTACTACATTTATTAATGGTCTTCAGCTCTATCTAATAAAGTTAATATACGCATCAAAACATAGCTAATACGACTGGAAAAGTACCGAATATATCAAGGAATTACAGCAATAACGAAAGAGCAATGGCGAAATATCGATTTTTAAAGGTTTTACTTATTCTAACTAGTGCATTCCAACCTTACAATTTTCAAATTTACAAATATTATTTGAGCAAAAGTATCCTTAAATGCCATGTGTGGAAAGTTACCACAGTCCAAATTTGAATGGCTCAACTAGTATTACTGAAGAGCAAAACAAGACCAACACCAAGACTATCCGAGTCTTGATATTGGTAGTGGTCTTGCTCAAATACTTCTAGCCTTGGTCTTGGTCTTGCTCAAATACTTCTAGCCTTGGTCTTGGTCTTGCTCAAATACTTATAGTCTTGATCTTGGTCTTGTTGATGTAGTCCCGATCTTGGTCTTTTGACGTGACAACGTCTTATAATTCGATGGAGCCGGCTGCACGCACGAAAAAACATGACTCATGCAGCGTTACCTCGCTCTGAGGCGTTCCATTTAAGGCTTGAAGTGCAAGCGAGAGCGCGGAACGAGCGACAAAGAGGCACAATCGGCCTCCGCGTTCGGCAGCGTTCGAC
>NW_020439094.1:1261307-1280726 GCF_000699045.2 Agrilus planipennis
TACAGACTTAAAATGCAGGGACATAGCGGTTGCGGCGGTACCGGCCGGTTTGTATTGTCTAATGACAAAAAAGCTGTGATTGTTGTATATAAAGACATACTATAGTATATTTACTATCAGCATTGCACCCTTGCGAAGCATAGTGTACAAATAATACCATTAAACCAATTCCTTAACCCCTATCCTGGTATGTTTGTGTGTTTCACTTCAGTAGCGTGTTGTATAATTACACGTTGTATGTTTTTTTTTAATAATTCTTTTAAGCACAATTTTTTCCATTTACCGGTACAATAATTGTCTTCAAGCTGAAATTTTCTGTCATACTGTAATAGTATAAGGTAAAGAAGTATCTCCTTATCTCCACCGTTTCAGAAAAGTTTTATAAATTATTTTAACTGTTGGCATTACTTTAAGCTCTTTATGTAACATCATTAAACAACTTTTAAAATTGTGACATAATATGAGCCGAAATAATTAAATTTTGGATACGCAATACTTTAGAATGTGGTACAATAAAACTGTCACTTAATAAAAGTTGTTCAGCAACAACATGTGCAGTTTGTCTATAAAAATCGAATGTTCCGAAAACAGGTCATCTGTTGCATATCAAAGAGCAAAATATACTCCACATTGTGGGTATTTACTTAATATTTTATCAGCATCTACCTACTTATAGGCAAATTAAAAATAATTTCTCTATTTTTAAACGACATTTTGCATAGTATTAGCCACGCTTCTGTTCGCGCAAATGTGTATAAGTAATGGCTTTTGCCAGTGTTCTGCAGTATGGTTTAATAAATAGAGTGACACAACTATATTTAGACTGGAAGACGGTGAAATACATAGATGATTTTCTTAGTCCTGCCTTTCAGATTACTGAAAGTTAGGTACATCACAGACAACTAGATAAACATAAAATCGAGCGGTTCTCGTAGTGCCGTCGTCATTGTAAAAAAAATATTACTTCCGCAAAAATTTTTGCATAATGTTTTCAATATCTCCACGTTTGCTACAAGTATAAATCGATAGGAATTTACCGGCTTTATCATTAATGGAGAATGCATAAGTGCAGCAAAGGTTGTAAGAGTCGAAATTTTGGGCTAAAAATGTAAAAAAAAGGTAGGTATCTAGTTTTTTGATTGCTGTCAACGTTAAGTATAAAATTATTCTACTTACACAGTCCATTAAAAATATTGGCATAAGGACAAATAAAGCCCAAATAAATTTAGAAAGAATTTTTCGCGAATGTAATATTTATTTTTATAAAAATAGCACGGCAAGAACCGCTCGATTTTATGCTTATTATACTTGTTTCTGATCTAATTTTTAGTAGCCTGAGAATAAGCAGAAAATAATCGTCTATGAATTTTTGTCTTTCTAATCTTTGCCTTGAATTAGTACACATTTGAACGAGAACGAATCTAATCGTAGTGCATAGATTGTTCAATACGCACGCAAAGTACGCTGACAAGGACTATACACAGTATTTTACTGAAGACGGTTCAAAAGACATTTTATGACAAAGTTATTTGAATAAAATTGTTCTAGAAATGAACTTACCAAGATTTTGATCGAAAATAATAACAATAATGATGTTTTTAATAATAACTGTGAAGTAGGACTTTTAAAAATTGAATTATTTTAAGTTTGTCACTTACGCATGTTTCCTTTTTCTTTTTAGCAATAACGAAAATGACTCTCAAAGTTCCTGATCCAGAAGAAAGCCAAGGAACGCTGCAACGCGGAAAAAAATTACCACAGTACATTGCTGCACTTTCAGGTAAGAAGAAAATTTCAAAACCTTGTATAATTAAGTTACATTTTTCCGTAAGGATTTCCAAGGTACAGTTATACCTATCATACGTATTGAATTGAATACGTTCAAGTAAACATATATGTTAATGTAAACTTTTGAGCATTATTTAGTGATAATTGTTTCAATTGGTTTTTCACCATCATCATAAGTTCATCAGTCCTAAGACTGGTTGGACACGTACCTCCATTCTTTCCTATCCTGAGCTAAACTTCGCATTTACCTAAAACTAGAACAGCCCACATCCTTAACTATTTGCGAAGAGTAATCTAATCTAGGTCTACCTNACTTTCTGCAGTGGTATGCCAATTACAACGACTTTTAATTCGGCTAAACTAGCAGTTACTAGCTTTAAACTCTTCATTTTTGGTCTCCTCCCCAGCTTCTTCTTTTAGTCTCTCAAAAATCTGCTTAGCTTGAAAGCACACTGTGTTTTGGTTAACAGGATACTTTTTAAGTCTTCCTTGATTATCACACCATAATTGTAACATTGTTTCCATCTGAGCGATAAAACCATGACGTTTACGAATAATGTACTAGTATAGTAATCCCGTTCTATTTTCATACTAAACTTGAGAGCATATTTAGTGATGATTGTTTCAATGGTTTTTAGCAATATTTAAATTTAGAAAAAATATTTTTATTCATTGCTCATAATCGACTGATAAATATACATTAGGATTACAATTGGATCAATATTTAGTTTTATCACGGTTGGCCGCAATACACGATTCCAATCGGGAATTCATACTCCCGATTAAAGACTCCAAATATTTAGGGACCAAATCGTTCCAAATGGTCTCGATTTTGACCATCCAATTGTCAATCGAGCGTTCAGTCTCTTTCTCAAGGTTACCTTTCATCAATTTCCAAAGATTTTCGCTAGGGTTGAGGTCTGGCGAACAAGCTGGCCACTTTGGGAGCTCAAATTCTTTGCCATCAAGCCACTCTTTGTTTTCCATACTATTGATAATTGTATGGCATGTAACACAACAATCGATCGGTAATTTGATTCTCAATTCAAATGTATGCATTGTTTGAATGGCAATCACCTAGCATCAAATTAATCAGTCAAAAACTAAGTGACATAATTTTATCGCTAAATCTGCTCCCAACTATATTGTAACTATGTGTATTGCGTATAATAGATGTCATGATTTCATACCAGGGATAGTAATGCACTTCAACGTCATAGTGAACTTAAGGGAAACGTTGGTGTAATCAGGCATCACTACATAATATAAAACATGTAAAATCTATCCTATGAAAAAATGAACGTGTATGGATCTATCAGTGAATGAAGGTAACTGATAGATCCATACACTAACCTCTACCCACCACCTCCACCTTTACAGTTTATACTCCGTCCCTATATAATTCCGTAGCCTATGAACACTGTGAAGTAAAAAAATGAAGCAAAAAATTGTTTGTTCCTTTTTTAGCAAAAAATTGTTTGTTCCTTATTTTTAACAATGATGGATGATACGATTTGATTAGTAAAATTTAATTATCTATATCAAGGAGCTTGCTGTTATTTCAGTATATTTGCTAATTAGATTTATCAACCAAGATGATCATTAATAATGACAGTATCAGTTACAGGTTTTGTAAATAACAATTTTAATTATCCTTTTTAATTACCTTTGTTTTTACGATTGCAATCTTAGGTAAAATCTTGTTTAGAAAATACTTTCGGCAAATTTCTGGGCGACGCACCTTCCTAAATGAACTACAAAAAAAACAAAAGAAAGTTATAGAGGTACTTGAGGCCCTGTTAAATAGAATAGTTTATCAAGCGATTCGGCAATGATCAAAGTGTTGTTCTATGTCGTCATGCTGCAAAATGTCTATTTGTTCACGGTTTTTCTTTTTACGATTAGATAATCTAGGAATATGCTAATATGGCCAATATTCCTACAGAGCACTCGTAGTACGCCTTTTAAAAAGGGCGGAAGAACTATTTGGGTTTACAAGAAATAGAGGAACGTAGGGGGCTATTCTAGTTCTAGTTCAGGTAACAATAGAGGACACGATAGAGAAAGGAAAGAGTGCGTAGGTAGGTAGATTTCGTAGGCTTTTAACAATGTTAAATGGGACATGATGTTAAATATACTTAAAAATGTAGAGATGAGATACATAGATATACTTCGTTTACTTTCTGTAGTGATGTGACGTTCAGTTTGACCGGCGCAAAGTAGAAAAGAACAGCACTAAGCCAGAAAAGGAAGGAGATAACTCTTAAGCGGTGAGGGGCGTATAATCCGTACAATACTGCAAGGAAAAATTGATCATTTTATCCACTACAATTGCATTACTCAAATGTACTATAATTGGTACCATTACTACTGAAAATATCAACGAGATGTTTATTTATACTTGAAGACATATTAAAGGCTTTAACGCTTGTTTTCGACTCGCACTACTATTCATGATTGAACAAAATTTTTGGCAGGTACTGTATGAAAAAGTATGTTGAACGAACTAGAGTCGAGAGTACAATGAGCTTTTCTCTCCCTACCTACCATTTTGCCAGCGCGCATCCAAAATATTGGAAGGGGCACATCGCTAGAGAAAGTAAATGAAGTATAGTAGAGTGATACGTAGTTTGTATAAAGAGCAACAGGCAGTTGTAGAGATTGAGCAGTAAAGTAAGTAAGTAAATATTAGGAAGGAGTCAAACAAGGATACCCACTGTAGTCGCTGCTTTTTAATCTATATTTTGAAGACACGATAAGTATCTTTAAAAACAGGACAACGTTAAGGATAGATAGATAGATAGATATAGGAAAAATATTACTATGCTAGATTTACAGATGCTATAGCAGTATCAGCATCTAGCAGGGAGGAGCTAGCTTAAATAGAAGCAGTATTAACAAAAACAGTATTGTATGAAAATAAATAAAAGTAAAACAAAAATACTGGTATGCAAGGGAAGAAAAATTAGAAAGCGAATATAAAGATAGATGACGTAAAATTAGAAGAAATGACTGATTTTCGGTATCTAAGAAGTTATATAACTCATAATGGAAGAAGCAGTAAAACGGAGGATAGCGCCGGATCTAGCCTTCATCAAAAAGAAGTCACTTCTATACTAGCGAACGGTTAATTTAAAACGTTACAGGCAAATGATAAGGATACCGTTGATAGAAAAGATTAAAAATGAGGGGGTATTAGGAAGAATAGGAGAAGAGTACAGGAAGTCAATAAGGAATATGCCAGGCTCTAGTTTTAGATAAATGCTATGTTTAGCCTAGGCTAGGAAGAAGTGGAGGTGCGTGTCCAACTAATCTTAGGACTTGCTACCTTTTAATGATGATGCTGTAGGTAATGTTTGCAGGCTGTGCAGAATTACTGCCACCCGAGCAGCGTGGGTGTAGCTTAAACACAGTATTACAGGATTCCCTTATAACATTACGTTTTGTGTTATCAAGCATACGAGGGTGGATCGATAAGTTTCATAAAAGTTATAGAAAACAACAATTTTTTACAAAAACTGGTTTATTGCATTTTTAATTACCAGATTACAAAAATTGTTTCTCTACATAATCTCAATTTATTTGATCCAAAGACCTTCCCGTTTTTAATTCCCTCGGAGAAAAAAACTTATTCATCTCTGTAAAATACTCTTTACAGAATAAGTAACTTCTTCATTCGTTAAAAATTTCTTAGGCTAATTTTTGAAGTTAGCAAAAGAAAACAGTTCAGGGGTGCCAAATCTGGGAATAGGTATACTAACACGTTCAACTTTTGGCCAGCGTTGCCAGACCTAAGGAAATTTACCTAGAACTGGGAAATTTAGAACCAGATTAGGAAAAGGGTATTTTTTAATTTATGATATATATAATTTAATTTCGATGTTAAAGAATTCTTGTTGTTTAAAGGCTACTTGAACTTTGAAAATTTCTTATGAATAACTAAAGAAGAAAAGATTTTTCATTTCAGTAAATAAACTACGAAATAAAAATAAATTTGCCTGGCAACGTTGATTTTTGTTGGTTAGCTACGTAGCGTTGTAACATTCCAAAATCGAGGAAGCAAAAGGCGCAAACGTCACTAATAACTATGAATAGCGCACAGAATTTTTAGTAACAGTCCCACGATGGAACTCTTTCCATACCTTTTAGTTTCCTGCACATATAGACATCTACACCCTTCATTTGACACCACTCATGAGCATTTAACCATGATCTTCGCAAAATGTTTGTCTGCAAGGTTTCGAACGTTTTCGTACAAATACTAATGAAGCTTTTTTTTAATGAACGTAGAAAGCCGAATCTGTAATTTGAATTATAGTGAATGTACATGCGACTTAATGCTTTGATTAATCTCAATTGAAAAAAATTTGTTTCAGTATGTCTTGGATCAGTAGCTGCCGGTGGCATGATGGGATGGACGTCTAACATTGAACAAGAACTCACAAGTGGTGAACTAAATGGAGTACAGTTAACAGATTTAGGATGGGTTGGTTCATTAGCAACCCTTGGTGCATTATTTTCTTGCTTTTTTATTGGAAAAATGTGCGATTTTCTCGGGAGGAAGGTAGCCATGTTGTCTTTAGTGATTCCGTTTACCTTGGGTTGGCTCCTTATAATATTCGCACAAAATGTGGCGATGTTATTGGTTGGAAGATTTGTGACTGGCTTTGCTGGTGGTGCATTTTGTGTGTCAGCCCCTCTTTATACAAGCGAAATAGCAGAAGTTGAGATCAGGGGAACCCTTGGGAGCTACTTCCAGCTTTTATTGACCGTTGGTATTCTCCTGGCGTACATTCTCGGTTCATTTTTACATCCAATACCGTACTCTATTGTTTTGGCCATTATACCCCTTGTGTTTGGCATAGTATTTTTCACACAACCGGAAACTCCAGTGTACAGAATGAAGCAGGGGAAGGAAGAAGAAGCTCGTCAAAGCCTGCTTCGACTCAGAGGTCCTCAATACGATGTTGATGCTGAAATAAAAGAAATAAAGCGTATGCTCGAAGAAGACGAGAAACGCAAGGTTCCATTTTTCCAATCGTTCCGTAAAAGGGAGACCGTTGTTGCAACTGTCATATCGTTTGGGTTGATGTTCTTCCAACAGGCGAGCGGCGTTAATGCCGTTATCTTTTACACTTCCAACATATTTAATGCTGCTAATGTACAGTTGGATAGCAAAATAGCAACAATTATAGTGGGAGTAATGCAAGTAGTTGCTACATTCATATCATCCCTTGTGGTTGATAAATTGGGAAGACGTCTTCTGCTAATAGGTTCGATTGGATTAATGAGCATCTCTATTCTTCTTTTAGCTGTTTACTACTCTCTAAATGACAGACTTGAGGATAATAGTATTGCACGATCCATAAATTTTATTCCAGTCATATGTCTGTGTGTCTTTATTGTTGCCTTCTCTTTCGGTTTTGGTCCAATTCCATGGATGATCTCGGCAGAAGTGTATCCAGAAGAAGTAAAGAGTACCTTGAGTTCAGCAGCTGGTGTCTTCAACTGGTTTATTGCATTTTTAATTACCAGATTCTACCCTGACATGCAGGCTTCTGTTTTGGGAGGAGATGGAACGTTTTATGTCTTTGGCGGTGTTTGTGTTGCTGGAGCAATATTCTGTTTAACGTACGTACCTGAGACTAAAGGAAAATCACTAGAGCAAATTCAAGCCGAATTAAGAGGAGAGAAATTTTCCGCCAATACCGACAAATCAGGGATTGATAATCCCAGTTTTTCTTAAAAGATATGTGAAATTTTCGATGTAATATTTTCCTATCGGTATAGCCCTATTTATTATTACACTTTCTTAAGATAAGAAAGTGAATTGCTGTGTAGGGACCATTAAAATGGTGCTTTGTAAGATAATTGATGTGTATGTGTAAATTGTTTTTTATTTAATGATATCCAAAAATATGTTTTCGTCTATTTTATATAATAGGACATAAAAATTGAAACGCAAAAGGCTGATCATTTAAACTGATAAATAAAAACAATGCTCCAATTAGTGTTATTCGATCTGAAATTTGTAATTTGAATCAAATATTTTTGAAATTTCAAAAATTCGAGTTATTCGAAAATTTTCCAAATACTTCCAATCTTTAATTATAAAATAAATGTATTAATTGTGCTTATACGACAACGAATTGTACCTACTGTAATTTTATAATAAGTATTTGTGTAATCAGTTACCAGAAATGTTTGGTTCGATCTATCCTATGCAAGGAAACTGATTAAAGCTTATAAGCTAATCAATAGTTTTTTTTTCGTCTTAACTGAAAACCAACTACCTAACCTATTTTTTTCCTATACATATTTTCATACGTTGGTATTTTGGCCCTTCTAGCTTTAAAATTGCCTGTCTAAATTTTGAGAACTGCCAATTTTTAGATATTTACAATACATATTCTGTTGCATGCATGTGGAAAACTAAGTTTTAGTTTAAAAATTATTGTCCCATAACTTCTGATATCCATAATTTTTGCAGCCTACTCAAAAAAGTTTTCGTCTAACCCCTCCTTACATTTTATACTTTCCAAAATTTTTCAAAAAGTTGATTACTGGAGTTTTGGTTAACTTAAAAATATCTTAATTAAACTAAGAGGATTTACCTCAGATATCACAACACCATGAAAAAACGCGGACACGTGTTTCGCCCATTAACATTATAAATATTTTCAACGCAACATTGGCGTCTCCATTTATATTTTTATTATAAATATGTTAGCAATAAAACTTCCTAGTGGGTATTTCAATGTTTGTTTATTTTTTGTATAAATTTTTTCTCTTAGATATTTTTATTGTACAATACTTAAGCAAATTTCATATAATAAAATATTACGAAAAGACCATTGTTTGTGTCAAATAAAACAACAAACAGGGAGAAAAATACAATTCACAACACATGAATAGGTATGTAAGTATAATACAAAAAAGCAGACTAACTATGCAATCGACATTAGACACTAGCTACGACCAGAGACAATGGTGTAAAGGAAACTACACTGACGTTTTAGTTCACAATAGACTATTTAGTTCAGAATAGGGACAATTATTTACCTGTAATCTGCATTTAATTGATTCAAACCTACTGAAATATAACATATTTCAGAGTAAATATCAAACAAATATACTGACTCAAACACAAAGTATGCAACTGGTAAAATACTAAACTTCGTTCTTTAGAATGGGTACAAAAACAACGAAAAAAAAGAAAACATTTAGCAGATTTTGAATTTGTTCTTTTTTCCGATGTTCCAGTGGCGTAGCATACGGCTCTGCTGTGCAAAACAAATGGCAAATTGGCTATCCCCCTTCCTTACATTAGGAATAATTTTACTATTAATTGTATATTAATGGCAAAAAGAAGATTAAAATTTGTGATAATTACAAAATAAAACTTAATTTTAAAGAATTTGTCTTTGATTCTAATACTAAGCAATTCATTATCGTAAAAGAATATTACTATTATTTTAAAATATTTACCTATTCTACATTGAAATTTATAAATTAAAAATTGAAANATTTTAATATGAATAAACGTAAAAATTATATAGTAGAATATTTGTTAAATAAATAGTCATTAGGACATTAAAAAACAAAAAACTTTTTTTTTCATTAATTAAATACAGTCAAACTATTGTAACACTGAAAATTGCAACGCCAAATAGTGTTGGCTAGGGCGGACGGTTTTTCTATAGCCTATGTCTATATTGTCGCACGCTGCGCCACCATCATACTCATTCTAAAATTACAGGTAAATAGGCAAATGAAATACACGTGTTTTCTTATTGTTTCTTGGGATAATAAACTATTAAAAATTAAAAAATCAATGGATTTATTTTTAATTCACTTTTGAAACACTAAACATTAAGAGGAAATTAGCAATTTAAACGACATAAAATTGTACATTTTAAAATCTTAATGCAAAACAACTGAACTGAAGCTTTTTGCCTAGTTCAAAATTTTACATATACATATACTTATGTTTCTGTAGTAAGCAACATTGTGAGACACTTTTATCGCAATTTACACGCTTCAAGCTACATTTAGGTACTGTCAATTTAAAAATATGACAAAACAAACTATTCTTATATACAGTTTCAAATAGAAATAACGATTTAAAAAAATAGTGGTTTTGGGAGTAAGTAGAAATATACCTAAACACAACTGTAGATCTGCAATCAGCAGCAGAAAATAATGAAAGAAATCTAAACAATTGATAGTAAAATTAAAACAGCCTGTTACCTTATCACATTTCCACATGAATGGTGTAAAAATAGTAGTTATAATTGGAAACAACAACTGTACGATGTTATACGTAAACATGTATTTTAACTACATTAATAATAAAAATATTTTTCAACATAAAAGTAAAAGGAATTTGAACGGTCATGTCATGTTTATCTAAAGACATATGTTTTTAAAACTAATATCCCATATGTCGATGGGTCATGACCGTGGGATGCCCAGTATCAAAACTCGTCCCGTTCATTGGTCTTTACTTAATCATTGTTTACAGTTTATCTGACTTCTATCCCTAGCTGTTGAGCAGTGGAGTCAATGTTTTTGAAATGTATAATATAAATTAATATGGCCGCGGCCCATGAGATTTTGAATTGCCTCTAACAACCTTTATAGCACTTTTTCGGAAAATGACTGGCTCCATATTAGATGCACAGATTGTGCTCTATTAATTAGTCACACCTTTCAATTTCAATTGAGTATTAGCTGAAAAATAAAGAATATTCTTCTAATAAAATAATATCAGTTTTTAACACTTTATTCGGCCCAGTACTGACATCAAGGGTCTATTCATTAATTAGGTTAATTTTCGTAACAATTAGGTAGATTCCGATGTTTTCCGAACAAAAAAGCTTATTAGATAGTTTTAAACTCTAGGAAGTTTGGAGGCGATTTCCACCAGGAACATCTACTCCAATTGTCCTTATGTAAACACGACCCTGACCACAAAGGCTTCGTTGTCAGTTTCCAATTTTAACTGACATAGAGTGGACTTTCTGATTAGAGTTAATACGTAATTTATACAACAAAAACTACCCCTAATTTTAAACAGGTATGCCTTCTTTGAATCAATCCAGTCGTTTAGGAGAACTCCTACGTAATTTATTCTATTAAATCTAGGCACAAAAATTACTGGATATTGAATTTATAGACAAGTACCAATATAAACAGATAATAATTGGGGACAAAAAATGGTACCCATTACAATAATAAAGTGTACAGGCAATGTTTGTACCGAATTAAATTAAGAAAATATATTGAAAAATAACTTGTTAGTGAGCATACTTGTACAGAAATAGAAATTTAATTTTTTACTTAAAAATATATACCTACGTAAACTGTTGAATTACTTTATGTCAACAGGGTAAGTTTTGGTGGAAATGGAACATTCCTTTCCGTACATACCTAAATATGAGACATTATGGCTATCTACAATGATTTTAGTTCATGTGGTTCATTTTAATTAAAAATAAAAATTCTTAGCACCCCAAATAATGTAAATGTACATATAACAACAGTAATAAGATTTGTTCAGCATTTGTGTATAGTTATAAGTAAGTACCGTCTGCCTCAAGAAAAAACAACCTGATGTTATAATAGGAATTTTCAGTGTGTCAAATTGGCACTTGATATATACTATACTTCCCATTTCGTTTATAATAAGTTTTGGTTACTAATACCTTCATCAAAATCAAATAATTTTTGCTCTATTTAAAATATTCAACATTGTTTTATGGGATACGCCGGATATTCTAGAATAAGTTGTTGGAAATCAAATAATAATACAGTAGACTTTGGTTATAGCGTCATCGTAGCATCGGCCATATTTCAACGTAGTAGCCGAGTGTTGTTATTAACGGATGTTTTCACGATACGGATTTACAAGCCAAACGTATTAATTTCGATACATTTTGCACTAATTATCCGGTCGGCCTATATAGTAATGGCAACAAATGCCAACAAAGGCAATTGGGGTAGACGACGATTTATTTTTATGTTAATGTAAAATAATTTTTTATACAAGAGATCGATTTCCATGGTATTGTAAATAACGGGAACATTGAGGCAATGTAAGTACATTATTTTTCTCCCACCTGGTTAATTATCTTTCTGTTTATAAAGTCGTTAAAAAAGATCAGATACGTAAATATTACAGAAATTATTTTTGGTACATGCTACTGGGATCGGTCAAATGGTGGTGTATGCCCATGCCCTGGTAGCAAAACTCGTAACTAATATGAGGGATAAATATCCAAGGAAATAGTACATATAAATCGTAAAATTGTTTATTAAAATAATGAAACACGTTAAAAAAGAAAAAGAATTTGATAATGGAGCTGATGAAGTTTTCTCCTAAAGTTAAATCAAATAAAAAGTTAATATGTTCAGTGAAAAGCTGCAATAGCACTTCATAATAGATCTTCACCCACATTAACATTACTTTGCAATGAAAGCTAACCGTTTTATATATGTAATAAATAGGAAAATTAGAGAAAAAAGTAAACTAATAGAAGCTTGGATGAAAGTAGTTAGTATCAAAGAAGTGAATTCCGGAATGAAAATTTGTTCACGTCAGCAAGTATTTACAATCAGCCATAACCTTAATATTTAAAGCTAGAATCATACTAAAAGTGAATATTATTTATTCCTTTGTAATTGTTTTAACACAATACTAATGATACGATATAACTATTTTGAGGAAGAACCTACTTGGTGCAATACAACAAAGTTGCAGTAATGAGTTTGCAACGCGGACTTAAACTGGCTTTACACGTGCAAATCATTGATGATTTTGCTTAAATCACCCAGAATCACCTCACCAATTATTTAATGTGGATCAGTTTTTAAATCCGAAGTTTGTAAACAGTAGGCAGTAAACTTGAGGAAATTTGAAGGTTAGCTTCCGGATTTGTCTTTTCCGAATTTTGTAATGTGATTGACATTAAAAACACGCTTACCTTCAACGAAATTTCTTTTTCGAGGCGTTGTGTCAGCCCAATCACATATTGTGCCAATACTTATCATTTTATCGTAATTTAAAAACATGGAAATTACACTATAGGAACTATGATAAATTTTCTCTAATCAGCGCCATGTTTTTAGGCTCCTCCCATTTGACGGATCCCAATTGTATACATATATTTACTTTAAATGTGCACCTACTGAATCGTGATTTTCGTCAGTTTGCGTTTAAAAAAATATTTTTATTTTTTTCTAAGTAATCACAAACCGTATTACGAGTAGTATCTGTACTCAAATATGGTATAATTTGTGCCAATTTGAACTCACACTGAATATCGAACTGGCATGCACAATATGGACGCTATGATCACACTTAATAAGTTAAGTACAGTGGAATTCGTTTATTATGACTCCGCCTATATTGACCAATCGCTTAATATGAAGTAATTGCAGTGTTTGGTTTTCATATTAAATTTACTCTAGGAAAGTTTGGATATAATGACTCCGTTTAAAATGACATATCGTTTATTACGACTGATTCTCAAGAAATCATATCCGGCTATAGTGACCCAAATGATTAATGATAACATTTTCGCTCATTTTTCTAACCCTTTTTATGTATATTGATATTACAATTCATCGTTCTTTTTCTATTTCTGTTAATAAATATATACAATTTGTAATTTTTGACTCTATTAAACTGAAAAACTAACCAAAATAGAAAGTTGATTACTTTCTAAGACTATGCTGTGTATGACGCCCGCTTAGTATGACGTGTTTGTCATTTCCTTTCGATGTCATTATAAGCGGATTCTACTGTAGGTAGATGTACACATGTAATTCACGTGATATAGTCTACTTATTTGTTTATTTACGGAACTAACTTCTACATCAAAAATATTACTCTATTTTCTGATATTTTTTTACCACAGGTTATTTTTCCATTAGACAGGCAACATTTTCGGTAACATTTAAATGCTACTTCTAGTTTTAATGGCTATATAAATAAAGGTGATGAGCTTAATGAGAATGTGATATCGTTCAGTGAATTTTAGTAGTGGTCCAGACGACGGAGCTGGGATGCCTTACAGCTCCAATTTCACAGTTCACCGTCATTGATTGACCGTTTATTACGAATAATGCTTCACTAGCAGGCGTCACCATGTATTGTCCAAACAAACCTGCGTCAGGAATTACGTATAGCTTTCACATCATCAAAAAATTGAACTGCTAATTGACAATATGGTATGTAAAAATCTTATGGTCCTGTATGAGCTCCATTCGATTACGGAAACATTTAAACGAAAGCAACGACATTCAAGTCTGCACGGTTGTTAAGAAAATTTCTGATTAGAGGTCACTCTTAAAAGACTTCTCTTGTAATGAACAACTGAAAAGTTGGTGGTTATCTGTAAGCACCTCACACTGGCTACTGGTCGGTCGGTTGGTCGGATCAATCGAAAACTGATTTTAAAGATATTCCATGTGTTTGTACTCTCAATTAAGAGCGAAAAACAAGTAAAATTATTACTAATTATTTTGTGTTCATCCGCTGGCGTTTACATTTAATTAGTATGTTAATTAGAAAGTTGCTTCAAAAAAGTTGAACAATGCGTTGGGCTCTGAAATTCGTAAAAGATATTTTCCCAAAAATTTGATCCCTTTCTCTATTTAAGTAATAGTAAGATATTTTTAACCCCCCTTTCTTTCTTACATAAGAAAAATGATTAGATAATATTTAAAATATTGTTATAGAGAGAAAGACGCGGTGTACAAGGTGTTTCTGAAATAAGTAGCAAGTAAACATTTGGTGGGACGAAAGTTCACCGTTTTCGAGAAAAACACAATCGAAAGTACAGCCAAGGATCACTCCGGCCCTGGTGGAATCACACAGGGAAATATGACAGTGTAACGCCGCATTCAATCAGCAGGTAATTAGCAGCATCCGTATTGTATTTATTTTGTATTTTTTTGTTATTTTTGTTAGATTACATTAAGCGTGACTAATGTTTATATTACAGCCAGTCTAGGGTACTTCTTTGTTCTTTTAACGTTGTAGGCCTGTATGTGTGTAGTCAGTAGAAGTCATTGGCAGTAGATCAGTGTGTCAGTGTCATACGTCAGTGCAGAATAGTACTATTGCATTGAACAGTGCTTAAGCGAACAGTTTTCTAGACACTGGGGATCGAACGTACCGGTCCTGTACCTTGGTCGGCCGATCTAAATCCGCTTATTTGTTGGGGTTGCATGAAATGGTACGTGTATCAAACACTCTAATGATTTGCACGACCGTATGATGATCGCTGCAAATGAATTAAGCCAAATGTCGGAGGTCTTTGCGCGATTCAAAGATGATTTTGGTAAACGCCTTGAAACTTGCCTTTTAGCGAGCGGTTCTAACATTTTTTGTTTGTACATTCGTATATATATCGGAGTGTATTATGAGTAGTGGCATGGTAATAAGGTATTAATATTTATTTTATTAGTCGTTCCATAACCGTCACTGTTTACATTCTTCATCAACGTAGCTGTTTAGTTGTAGTCGCAATTTCATTGTACGTTGCCAATTCACGCTCAGGACCGGCTTCGGATTGTAACCTCTAGTTTTCTTACAATCTTTTTTTGTCCCTTAGATACGCTGCTTTACTCATCATGCGATTCCCTACTGCATCTAGTTAACATGCTCCATAGTCTACTACTTATTTAAGAAACACCTGATAAATAGACAGTAAAGTCGTTCGTGCGAGAGATGTTTTGAAAACTATGAAGTTAAAATATTTAGCACAAAAACTTCCTTATTAACATAAGCATAGGAGCATTACAATAAGAAGTCGCCTAACTAATCAATGATAAGTGATTATTTTCTGAAAATTTTCATTACATCATCGATCGGCAATTGCTCCATTCGGCAAGTAATTTTGAGCATCATTCTATAATAACTGATAAGCAGATATAGCTAAGCCGTTGTTTCGAGTCACAAAAGCCACAAACATGTAACCTAAAGGGACTCGCCAAATTTCCTGTTTCAAATCTCCTTTGCATTGTAATTATTATCTTACTTAAATCACCAAGTTGTATCATACTTAACCTCTGGGGAGGGACGTAGGGTAACTGTCTCTGTGATTGGTAAATTATGCAGTTAATGATTTACAGCTTTTGCGACTCTAGACGAGTCTTAAGTACGTTGTATACGTTACCCTAAACATTAATTTTATTTTTTAATGATTAGGAAAATCTAGTAAATGTACGTAGCAAATTAAACGTATATACTTTTTTTAATGAGAATTAACGACAAAATGTTTATACTTTAAATAAATGTTAAATTAGGAAACAAATGAAACTATTTTAATTATTTTTTAATTAATTTTGCCAAATACGAGTGCGGTTCAATAAGTACCCGTGTTTGAAGACAGAGGACGTTTCTGAGGGAAATTGGTGTTATCATCGTGTGCTGCCATCTGTCAAACCGCGCCAAAACGAATTTCAGACTGATTGATAGGTTAGTTTGGATTTGGCAGCCATTCGACTGAGACGTGTTTCGTTATTTTCGCTAAGATGGAAAAAGAGCAGTATCGTTCGGTAACTCGCTTTTTGTTTTTGGATGGGAAAAAATGCGAGGAGATGAAAACAAAGTTGGATACTGTTTATGGAGACATTTCGCCATCTACGACCACAGTTAGATATTGCTTCAACGAATTTAAACGTGGGCAAAGATCCGTTTTTGATAGGAGCGACCAGGAAGCCTGGCAAACGTTGTTACCGAGGAAATCATTTTACGGATTTTTTAGGAAAAGGAAGAACTATCACTGGACAATACTACAGTGAATTATTGGACCGCTTCGATAAAAAATTGAAGGAGACACGGACGCATTTGACGAAAAAGAGGGTGCATTTTCAACACGATAACGCACCGGCAGGGTTGTTGCCGCCAAAATGCATGAATTACGTTATGAATTTGCTGCCGCACACCCCGTACTCACTCGATTTGACTCCCTGCGACTTCATCTTGTTCCCTACCATGAAGAAATGACTAGTGAGAAATAAATTTAGCTCAAACGAGGAAGTAATCGCCAAGACAGTGGGGATTTTGGAGAGTTCGACAAATCTTATTTTTTGGAAGGGTAAAAAAAATGGCAGGGCCGTTGGGAGAAGTGTATCTTTCTAAAAGGGGACTATGTTGAAAAATAAAAAAACAAATTTAAAAAAAAAAGGTGTCTTCATTTCTAACACGGGTATTTATTGAACCGCCCTCGTATATGTCTACTATAAAAATACAAAGAATTTAGATACGATTGATATAGTATATACTCAAGCTTACCTGAGCTTTCTATTGGCCTGTTTGGATTGCCCCATTTGGATAGTTTGGATGATCTCGCTTTTCCTACTCCTGTGATTATTTCCACCTTACCTATAATTAGAAAACGGCTTTAAACATTCGCTTTTCTAGAAATATCGGTCCACTTGGTGTATTTATTATACATATACCTAAATAAACTTAAATTGGCGACTTCTCCTACTTAATATTACCTATTAACTAAACAAAAAACGAATGGAAAAGTATTATTATATTATAGTATTAACAACATATACTTGTAAAATTAAGATTTAAAGATGTTACGCTGTAATTGAAATGAATGTCTATGTCCTGACGACATCATTCCCATCAGCCCTAAACCTAGAAAAGTGTTATTTAAATATTATCCGAACATCCTGTAGAAGAAGATTAGCAACTCATTTTAAACCATCGATTTCATTTTGTGCTTACTAGACACTCTTTTTAACTTTCGTTCGCACAAAACAATCACCTACTTTCCCGAACAGATAAGAGTGCTGCTATATTAAAACTTCGTGATCGTTACCTGTCAATAAGTTCAGGAATAATATATCTTCCTTATCGCTGGCAGTTGCATAAATATCGTAACTGTGCGTAGTCTGACTTGGATAAAAGGTTATGTCAGATATATTTAGGGTCGTCTTGACGTCGAATGAAAATGTTAAACCACTTTCTGAAAAAAGAAAATAGAATATGATGAGAAAAAGGAAGTATAAGACGCATCTGATTCCATTTAACAATATTTTTCTGAAAAGTTTCGTGTTTAGGAATAATAATTAATCATTTTGGAAAATAAATACATTTGAGCGCGATTATAACGAACACGAACTATTGGGATCCGTCAAATAGGAGGAGCCTAAAAACATGGCTCCGATTAGGGAAAATTTATCGTAGTTCCTATAGTGTACCGTGCAATTTCCAAGTTTTTAAATTACGATAAAATGATAAGTATTGACACAATATGTGATTGGGCTGACACAAAGCCTCGGAAAGGAAATTTCGTTGAAGGTGAGCGTGTTNTTTTTTGGAGGGGTAAAAAAAATGGCAGGGTCGTTGGGAGAAGTGTATCTTTCTAAAAGGGGACTATGTTGAAAAATAAAAAAACAAATTTAAAAAAAAAAGGTGTCTTCATTTCTAACACGGGTATTTATTGAACCGCCCTCGTATATGTCTACTATAAAAATACAAAGAATTTAGATACGATTGATATAGTATATACTCAAGCTTACCTGAGCTTTCTATTGGCCTGTTTGGATTGCCCCATTTGGATAGTTTGGATGATCTCGCTTTTCCTACTCCTGTGATTATTTCCACCTTACCTATAATTAGAAAACGGCTTTAAACATTCGCTTTTCTAGAAATATCGGTCCACTTGGTGTATTTATTATACATATACCTAAATAAACTTAAATTGGCGACTTCTCCTACTTAATATTACCTATTAACTAAACAAAAAACGAATGGAAAAGTATTATTATATTATAGTATTAACAACATATACTTGTAAAATTAAGATTTAAAGATGTTACGCTGTAATTGAAATGAATGTCTATGTCCTGACGACATCATTCCCATCAGCCCTAAACCTAGAAAAGTGTTATTTAAATATTATCCGAACATCCTGTAGAAGAAGATTAGCAACTCATTTTAAACCATCGATTTCATTTTGTGCTTACTAGACACTCTTTTTAACTTTCGTTCGCACAAAACAATCACCTACTTTCCCGAACAGATAAGAGTGCTGCTATATTAAAACTTCGTGATCGTTACCTGTCAATAAGTTCAGGAATAATATATCTTCCTTATCGCTGGCAGTTGCATAAATATCGTAACTGTGCGTAGTCTGACTTGGATAAAAGGTTATGTCAGATATATTTAGGGTCGTCTTGACGTCGAATGAAAATGTTAAACCACTTTCTGAAAAAAGAAAATAGAATATGATGAGAAAAAGGAAGTATAAGACGCATCTGATTCCATTTAACAATATTTTTCTGAAAAGTTTCGTGTTTAGGAATAATAATTAATCATTTTGGAAAATAAATACATTTGAGCGCGATTATAACGAACACGAACTATTGGGATCCGTCAAATAGGAGGAGCCTAAAAACATGGCTCCGATTAGGGAAAATTTATCGTAGTTCCTATAGTGTACCGTGCAATTTCCAAGTTTTTAAATTACGATAAAATGATAAGTATTGACACAATATGTGATTGGGCTGACACAAAGCCTCGGAAAGGAAATTTCGTTGAAGGTGAGCGTGTTTTTAATGCCAATCACATTATAAAATTCGGAAATAACAAATCCGGAA
>NW_020439094.1:1281374-1343552 GCF_000699045.2 Agrilus planipennis
TGTATTTGAACAACAAATTGTATCATTACACAGAAAAATTCATTTTAACAAACCGGATTCAAAACTCAGCTATAACGAACCAAATTTGAAGCCCTTTCCTGCTCGTTATAATCGGATTCGACTGTAATTGAATGTTTATTAATTAAAAACAGTAATTTTTAATTAGAAAAAATACTTGGTTATTTTATCTGCCCATTTTTTTTATTAACAAATTAAAGTTTATACAGATGGACGTTATTAGACTATGGCTGAAAAAGTTGCCCCAATTAAATTTTGAACCATTTTCATATTAAGGACATAATAACGACGATCTTCAGTTTCAAGTTTTGTGCTTAATTAGTATTTAATAAACATTAAATAGATATGTTACCGGAAATGTAGAAATCCGTCGTTGTATACAATTCCTAGGAAATGTATATAATTCCTAAAATCGCCAGGAAATGTGTGAAATAAATTATATTGGACACATGTCCTAGGAATTCTATACATTTCCTAAATAGCAATCGGAAATGTATTAGAGGTAATCCTAAATATTTAAAATTATTACAAAATTAATCTTTTAAAAATATTAAAAAGAAGTAAAGGAACCTACTTGTTATTTCTTGAACTATTAATGTTGCACCACCTGTTGTCCTATCCAGGGTGACTAATTTTCTCGAATCAGGCGAAATAAATGGAATGCCTGGCAGTGTTGATTTTGTACCAATTACGGCATCGGTCAGATAATCCAGTGCTAGCTGACCGCTTGGCCTATTAGTTATTGGCTCTAGGCACTGCATTATTACATAGCCATCTATAAAATGATTTTTTTTGACATTTTACTGTGTTACCTTCTACCTTATGAAAATTAATATATTCAGTAGTAGGTATATGTAAAATGAAATCTCAAAAAATATCATCGTCCTTAAGAAAACACGATCTAACTATATTAGCTGTCAAAACCAACAACAACAGGGGCCAAAGAGTCTATATAATACCTTGTGGATCTTGCCCAGAAATTTATACAGCCCAAACATATTCTTTAATTAATTATATATACTACATTAGATTTAGAAATTAGAACCTATTTAAAACTTATACAGTCCAGTAACAAAAATGATAGCAAAGGACAACGCGTTTTAGTTTTGGCCGATACGATTTAGAGGGTATGGCAATTTGGCGATCGTTGACAGCCTGCATGATGCTTTAGGACTGAACAAAATGTTATTTAAATAGAAAACTGTACATCTTCCGTTTTGTAGGACATAGACAACAAAGCAACAAAAGTTTATCTAGATGTACTTAAAGTAGACCATGATAATGGTAAGTCAGGCAGGTTTTCTATACTTTTAGCGAATTAATTAACTGTATTATTATATTATAAAGACGGAGATAAAGTATGAGGGATGTTTCCGAAATTCTGGGAATTGTGCTATAATTGAATTACGCAGAATTTATAGGCAATGTTATTTCATAGCACTGTTTTTGTAACCATGGAAGACGCAGCAAAACCTCAAAGAGCCATAATTTTCTTTATATAGAAAACATCAGAAATTATTTAGCGTCTGCAAGGAGTATTTGGTGTGTCTCCGGAATCGAAAAGTACTGTTTATCGGTGGATCGATCGTTTTAAAACCGATAGAATATCACTAGAGACGATCCACGCAGGGGAACCCAAACACGTTGGTAAATAAAAGATACATTATTGCCGTCGAAGACCTACTCAAAGAGGACAGGCGAATGACTATTCCTCAAATTAGTATGCGCCTACGGATAGGTACACGACAAGTTCATGGTATCTTGAATGGTTGTTTGGGCGTTAGCAAGGTTTTTGCACGCTGGGTGCCAAGACTGTTAGGACCAGAATAGAAACACAATAGGTCTGATACTTCAACTTTAAGAGCTGTTAGCCCGTTACGGTAATGAATTTTGGCAAGGAATAGTAACCACTGACGAAACGTGGATTCCTTATTTCAATCCTGAGACTAAAAGTCAATCCAAGGAATAGTCTCCACAGAAAATGCATGTAATTCCGCCTGTTGGAAAGGTAATGCTTTGTATATGCTGCGATTGCAAACGAATTATTTTTATGGATTATCTGGCGAAAGGTACCACAATTAACGCAGATTATTCGAATTTAATATCCGGACCACTGCGACAGGCACTTGTCAAAAAACGACCTGGAAAGTTGCATAAGCATCCGTTATTGCAACAGGATAACGCAAAACGACACACCGCAAGAAAAACGAAGGATGGTTTAAACAATTTACGATGGGAATTTCTTCCGCACCCACCTTATTCCCCGGATCTTCCACCTAGTGATTATCATGCGTTCATAGATTTGATAAAACCTTTACGGGGTATTCGTTTTGAAAGTTTGACTGACGTAAAACGCGCCATAAATAGGTGAATTGTGGAGACCGAAAAAGTTCGTTGAGAACGGCTTAAAAAAATTAGTTTATCGTTGGGATAAATGTATTCAGTTAAATAGTTCAAAAACTACTTTGCAATATTGACAAAAATTAACAAAATAATAAAAATTAAAGCTAAATTCTCTGAACTTTGGAAACATCCGTCGTATTAAAATTTTTTCTATAAGAATAATGAGTCCTTCTAACAGGACAAATTGCTCTGTAGAAAAATACTTCCAGAAGCGCTTCCAGAAAGACAACCAGTTGTACTTTGTATCATTATACTTTCCTATATATTAATTTAATTAAATTTCCATGTAAATACCACACATTCTTAGGAATAAATGCGTTTAATAAAGAGGATAGTGTAATCAGGATGAGCCACTACTACAATGAAATGATCTGCCATGGTTTTGACTATAATTTTTTATAAATTTCTGAGTAACAGAATAGCCCTTTATCTGTTGGTGTAATACGAATAATAATAATAATTTTACTTACACAAGGATGAAAATTGTATTTGTGCTGGTACACAATTGTATGGAGTAAGATCAACCGATCGTGTGTACCGTAGGTTCTCTAAATCCAATTTGTAGAGTCCTCGTTGATTGGTGTGGGTCACGTATCCGTATTTGAAACTATAATGTGATAGCTCCTGTAAAACAAACAAACACAAACATACGTGAAAGTTAGCTATTAGTAAAATGTCCATTCATTATGATCGAGTTATAGGAACACTGAAATAGACACCAACTTAATAAATATAAATGTATTGATAATATTTTTCTTTACAATGATCACAAAACTGGGAAATTACACATTTCTTTGTCGGCATTTTTTTTCTATTGTAGCACGAATAAAAGGCATAGTTAAGTGAAGGTGTACAATATATTTTTTCTACCTAAACGTGGAAGTAACCATACCTAAAAAGAGAGGCGCGGATGGGTGCGAGACATTTAGAACAATCAGCTTAACTTCCTATGCGTCAAAAACCTTAACTGGAATTGTACAGAGAAAGATGGGAAAAAGGGCGGAAGAACTAATAGGGGAAGATTATTCGAGTTTAGAACAAATAGAGGAACGCGGGAGGTCATTCTAGCCTTACGGACAATAATAGAGAAAACGATAGAAAAAGGAAAGAATGCACACATAGCATTTGCAGATTTAAAAAAAGTTTTTGACAGTGTAAAATGGGACAAGATATTAAATATACTTAAAAATTTAGGGATGAGTTACAGAGATAGAAGAGTGATACTTAGTTTGTATAAGGAGCAACAGGCAGCTATAGAGCTGGGGCTGCAACGTACAGAAGTAAATATTAGACAGGGATGCCCACTGTCACCGCTACGTAGATAGATATAGAGACTATCAATCGACGTTTCAACTGACTAACTTGTCCTCGTTATGTCTCACGTTTTTGTTCACAGTGTTTTTTTCTTTTGATTGTTGACTATATTTATTTATGTGAAAAACATTGACTATGTAACTACGTTTCCATTTTTTACTGATGACATGAAGATGATCAAAAACAATGATCGAAACGTTGTCATTGTAATGTCACAAAAATAAACAGTATTACAAATAAAATTTGGTCTGCAATTGGCGAAATTAACTTCGTTTTCTTTTTATTTGGATACGAATACAGACGAGATTAGCTTCTTAACACACGTTTTAAAACATTATTGACAGCGCTTGTATGGATAGATGACGACTTAATGCTTTTTCTGCAAATATAATTTAATACATACCAATATTTTTTAAGCAATATGCATTTTAAATAATCTAACTGTTAGTTTTTAATTGCCAAATAACTTATCAAACAAGTCAAGTTGTAGTTTTAACAGACGTCCTTGTATTAACTATTTTACAATCAACGGTAATCCCAAAATATTTTTTAATTGTAAATTCACCAAAAACTGACGAATTTCACGGACACTTTCTTTTAAAATATTTTTACAGACACTTTGTTTACTGAAGTTAACAACGCAATTATTTACATACTATCTAGATTAACAGAAAATAAATATTACAAGAAATAATTAATCACAACACTAACGTTTTGTACAAAAGAATGTGTCATCTTCATATGCGTTTATTTTAGTTTATTACTGCCACTGTGAAGTAAATCATTTTCTAAATTTTTGAGTAATAAGTAAAGTGTTAATCTCAAAATACATATTTGTTTTTGTATTTAATCACAAAATATTCTATATTTTTATTTCATTCAGGAACTAGTAATTATGAACTTAAATATACATATATTAAAGTTCTTTTCCGAATTTACATGAACTTTCTAATGAAGAGCATGCATTTTGGCTTTGTGCGCATGCATGTTTTTCTTCTAACCACAATCTAGCACGCCTGCAGATGAGTAATATGTACTGACAAGATCCTACTAGTTCACATCGTGGCTTGGAAAATGTCGTGTGATTGACTTGTAATATTAAGGAATATTTATAGTGATTAATCTCTGATTTTCGAGTTACAACTAATACGCGTAATAACATTTAATTCAATAATATACTTTGTCCTTGTTCGTTCTTTGATCGTATTGTGCTTTTGTGTCTTTGTTCATTGATAGTGAAATTGTGCGTGAGCATCAAAATGACTTTTCCAGTCGACTCAGTAAGAGAACGGAAAGGTAAGCAAAGTGCTTTATGATGAAACCTAGTTTTTTGTAGCTATAATAACATTCGGCAATTAGATTAAATTTCAAATTAGGGCAAATTAAACGGTTCATAACCTGATTATTTATTTCATTTTTAATAATAACATTAACTTCCTTTTTTTTCAGTTGTGCTCATCTTGAAAATGAGGTTATGGTTAGTTAAGGTTGCCCTAATTTGAAATTTAATTTTGGAGTGTATTTCGGGGTTTGCCCTTATGAGGTTTTAAATTTGTCCACATATTATCTGGTATTTGGAAGGTAGTATCTGCTGGAGAATTTCTAGATACCTACCGACCACTGAAATATAAATATGTTCGCCACAATCATTAAATTCGCATACAGTTACAAAAGTTAATCAAATAAAAATTTATTAGGTGTAGAAAAAAATTATGAATACCTAATTAAATATAGTTTACAAATGAGAAGCCGAAATCACAAAACAGGTGAAAGACTTCTACTCTTATTGGCAAATCGGGCAATAATATTTGGGACGTCTGAGGTTATCTATGGATGAATATTTGGAAGAGCTAAACCGCTCTCAACAAAGCTTTTATATACGCCTTAACATAGAAAATGATCTCTCTGAAGTCGCAGCAATTATAGGTCGAATTACCAGAACTCTGAATTCTTTAGATTTAAGCAGAAATCGTCGTAACAAATTTCGATTATAGAAACTACACAAAACTAGAAACTTTTGAGTCAATATTTTCTTTGGACTCCCCCCTCCACTTTAAAATTTTCAGATGATATATTCTGTAACAAGTAGAAACGCCCCAGAAATGGGAATAAAAGTCTGATGCCTTCTTCACACTCAGATCTTCTTCTGCATGGGAAGTGATGCAAGGAAGTGTCATAACGGAAATAGATGTAAACAGTAATTTTTTTCGGATGCGGAAACAAAAGCGGATGTGGATGCGGAAGTGTAATGATTTTATGTGACTTTAATGCAGTGGTCGTGCGCCGTTTTTACTAATATTTTGTTACAGATTTTGCGTTTGACATTTGCATCGTTAATATCAACAAAATAATTTCAAATAGGATTTCTTTTTGACTTCAAAATTGCGCTTTTAACTTAAAACTTACAACACTGAACCTATGCAAAATAAATAAATGCTACAACTGAATTAGTATTTTCGAAATGAAATTATTAATTGAGCTTGAACTTTTTAGATTAAAGTAGGGAGCCTACAAGAGAATAAATTTATTGTTCCGATATACTGATTTTCAAAAAGACGAGAAATAAGATTTTGTTTAGTTCCGGTAAGCTTCCCTTATAAAAATGCGGAACCAGACGCAGAAACGAATGCGAAAAATTACGCGGAACTTTCACAATTGTGGAAGCGGAATATATTAGTATTGCAACAGACCTCTGCTTCACTATATGTACCTATATAGGTTTATCAATTTCATGAGTATGATTTTCGGAGGGAGAGGTCATGCCCCCCTACGACTTGCCTCCTCAAACCTCCTGTTGTCTGAATAAGTAGGTACATATTATTGTTAAATATATGTATTGATATAAATAGTTTACTTAAAAAGATATCTTACTTGGTCTGGTGAAGGAATAAAAAGCCCTTTAACCAAATCGAACTGGCCATCTATTGGCTCTGGATGAACGGTGTGATGTTTTCTCTTTTGTCCTGCATCTCGTATCACCTAATGAAACAAATAAGAGGTTTTAGCAAAATTAATTTGAATTGGAAAGATTTGATAAGAGTATGTGTCTACATCAATTAATGTTATTTTGTAGGATGTAACAAGACGTAGTATAGTGATTAGTAAATTCAAGAGCCTGAAATTTTTGCTTTTTTGCGTGCTTATTTTACTTTTATTATACGCATGCCAAATAGTTTAACATTTGTTCATAAGAAATTAACATTCGGGCTCAACAACCGTTGTGCTAAATGCTGTTGTATTTCCAAAGTTTATTAAATGGTAATAAACAAACTCATATAACTTCGCGTTTATAATATTACTTAGGATGATAAGGTCTTAGAATGTACCTGCTAACCGTTTTTTATTTTGATCTTAACGTAAGTAATTTTAGGGTAATTTCAAATGGTGTACTTACTTGTACGGTTTTTATACCAGTATCGTTTGTAGACCTCCAATTTAGAACCCATACTTGATCAAAATAGGGAACATAAAATAGCTCAACAGGATACTTGTCCGTGGGAACTATCTGAATAAAGTACAAATTAAATTTGCAGTAGAAAATTTTATATATTGCCTTTTTCCTATTTATTATTTTTAGTGATTTTCGATTATGTCGTTTAATTACTCTGTCCACTTTCAAGATAAATCAAACAGAAACAAACGCGGACTTGCGATTACAACCCAGTCGTTATTTGACAACCGAGGGCGGTGGCTCATGCTCAAGCTTACCGAATTTTTCTAGGGTCGCATTGAGTCATTACGTACATCTCGATATATTTACGATTTAAAGTTAAAAACCTCATTTTGTGCATATATAGTAGAATCCGCTTATAACGACATCGAACGGAAATGACAAACACATCATACTCAGCGGGCGTCATACACAGCATAATCGTAGAAAGTAATCAATTTTCTATTTTGGTTAGTTATTTAGTTTAATAGAGACAAAAATTACAAATTGTATATATTTATTAGCAGAAAAAGAAAAAGAACGATGAATTGTAATATCAATATTGATAAGAAGGGTCAGAAAAATAAGCGAAAATGTTATTATTAATCATTTGGGCCACCATAGCCAGACATGATTTCTTGAGAATCAGTCGTAATAAACGATATGTCATTTTAAACGGAGTCATTATATCCAAACTTTCATATGAAAACCAAACTTAACACTGCAATTACTTCATATTAAGCGGTTGGCCAATACAGGCGGAGTCATAATAAACGAATTCCACTGTGTTAACATTTTTAATAATGTAATCTTCATCGCTGTCCAATCAGATATACAATTTTGCAAATGTTTTGGTGTATTTTAAAAAATTAAGAAGTGTTTTTTGAGCCTTATTAAAAGTTTTTTTACAGAATCCGGTAAAAGTCAGTAAAATGTATTTCGCTATATCGTAAATTAATATTTGCGAAATGAATGTTCTTTGTACTATAAAAAATTATTTACAATATTTAAATGCTGTTGAATGTTTCGGTTTTCAACAGTCATGTGCACAGTGCATGATTGTGTTTATAGTCAGTTTATCTTGAAAGAGAATGGACTATACAAGAATATAACAAGTGAAAAAAAAAAGACTAGCAAATGCTGCTTATTATTATGTCTTTGTTAATGATGATAATGAAATATTAGATCAATATGGAAAGTTAGAATATTATTTACTAAATAGAGAACTTTGTTAGATAATAAAATTAAGACTACGTTACTTACATCCACAACCACCATTTGAATTTTAGAAATAATTATAACTCTGTCTCTGTTTGGTTGTGTTGCGTAAATATATCGGTTTGCTACATTTATGGCTCTACCCCAGGAGCATGATATTCCTTTATCACCACAAACGTATTCCTGTAATGAAAAGGTGGTTATAAACAATTGTTGAAAAACTGAATACACATTTTTCCGTTTTGATTTTTTTAAATTTATTTTATTAATTTTCCATCCATTAAAATGGGGTATTAACCGGCTCAAACTTCCTTCCCCAAATGTGCTGCCCATGGACACACTTTTTTTTATTTTTACTATTAGTAGATGAGGGTTACGGATTATTGTAATTTTGAGGGATTCCAAAATAAAACCCTGGTTACGGACCTGTTTTATATAAACCAATCATTATTGTATCTCTTACTCGATCAGTTTAAGAAGGCGGAGTCCCCTATAAATTTTTACGATCTAATTTCTAAGAAAAGGAAGAAATACGTTTGAAGCACTAATTGTCGTCCTTGTTCAGCATTCTCTGGCAATCCTGTTAATAAATGATGACCTGTTTGTGGATGGTTAAAGTAAAAAGAACTAAAATGTTTTTTTTTTGGATATTTATAAAATAGTTCGCCTTCTTAAATTGACTCGCATGCACTTAACCTTAAAATACCCTCGTAAATCAAATGAAATATTTTTTGTTGATTTTGAATAATAATCAATCAGTCAATTACTCTTGTATTGAGCAGCAATTAACTTTAATTATATTAGGTGTAAAAAAAAGGAACAGGTTTTTATGAATAATATCTTTAATAAATATATATTGTAACAGAACCAAAACCAAGGTAGGGGGAAATGTTTCTTTAACATTAATGTTGAATGCTNTATTGTATTAATTAAATTAATATTTTATATATTGATGTCACTGCAAAGTTATTAGATACCACATCCGGCATCATGATTTCGATCTCTTTGGATCTCAGCAGCACGTCGTAGGCAGCTGTCGCAGAACATCAACCAATTTACGTGCTGCTTTTAAATGGCGTTTGTCGAGCAACTACAGACTGTCGATATCCTTAAACGTAAAAGGATCTTGCAAAATATTATTGAACTTGGAATCATTAGTGGCAAATTTCAACAGACGGTGCTCAAATGTAGCTTTTAACGCTGCAAGTAAATTTGTCAGTATTCTGAAGGAACTGTCTACAGCGTGCTGATGATATCCAGAGAGAGCACTGACAAAAAACATTTGTTCTGGCAGATATACGTTCTCATCACGTAAACTGCTACGTCATTGGATGAGTTTGAGTATTTGACATCTTAGAAGGATGTTGCCAAACATTAATGAACACAATTAGTAGCAAATGACTATGTCATCTTCATTAGTTATTCTTTGAAAACCTAGACTGATAAAATCAAGCAGTAAAGGCGAAATATTGGCATGGATTCATTAAATAAACGGTATTTTGCCCCTATTTTGGTTTTTATTCTGTTTTATCTTAAAATTAAAACTGGAAATTGAACGTATTTTTAAAGTTGGTATAACAGCATTAAACTATGACCTTTGATAGAGACATGTCGTCTTCTGTCACCACATTGTGGCGCATCTTTCCTCACACAAAGTTTTTCTTTTACTAAATAGGTACTCAAATGGATGAAAAAGCAGACTGACGAAATTCCAAATAACATCTGCTATCTAGTTTGTGATAAGAGAATTTACTTTCCATATTAGGTACTTGTTACAATGTAAATGATGCTAATTTTTGGTGGAGTCGACGGGATAAGTCATAATTTTTAATTTATCGTAGCTACAAAACGTTACTGCTAATAAATAATTACTAATGTAAATGTTTACCTGAGTTCCGGGAATAATGTCGGTTGATTGTATTTGATGATGAATGCGACAGTTTGAAGGCGAATAAACTGAAACACCCCAATCATGGAAGGCAAAGAAGCGACGTTCTTCGTCAGGAGCCGCTGGTATTAATATTAAAACAGTATAAATATTAATTGGCTTATAACAGAGAATTACGATTATGACACAACTTACTCGGAGTTGGTTGCTCTTGAACGACAAGTGAACTAATGTCTCTTGTTAATCCTCCTATGAAAACAGAATTATGGATTAAATTCTGTTGGATACATCATCTGGGTCGCGAAATGAAAACATACAGGGTGTTTGAGCAAGTGATACGTTTTGGCATGTTATTACTAACAGTAATTATTTTAATATACAAATAAGTTTCAAGTTTCTAGCTTTATCCAGAGATAAAAATGTTCAGTTTCTCAGAGTCTCTGAAAGCGAGACTCGAGTCTCCGTCTCTCATTGATCAATTTTTTAAAATGTTTAATAAGGGCTTCACGAAAGTATCTACGAGATCTGTTCAAAAACTATCTAAACTTTTGTTAGCAGTACGTTAGTTCCTTTGCCTTTTTTTTCCTAGCTGCGTAACTTGCGTTTACATGAATACATGAGAGCCGTGCATGACTGGTTGGACACGTACCTCCACTCATTTCTATCCTAAGCTAAACTAAAACAACCCACATCCTTAGCTATTTGCGAACAGTAATCTAACCTAGGTCTACCTCTACCCCTTCTAACTCCTGTTTCTGCCTCTAATATGTCTCTGACTAGACCTTCATGCCTGAAAAGCTGTCCTACCAACCTATCTCGCCTATTTTTTATTGACTTCCATAGAGTCTGTTCTCCTATTCTATCTAATACCTCTTTATTTCTAACCTTTTTTACCCACATTATCCTCATCATTCGCCTATAACACCACATTTCGAAGGCTTTTAATCTTTTCTTTGCCGCCGCGCCCACTGTCCATGTTTCGCACTCGTACAACGCCGCGCTCCAATCATACAACTTTAACAACTGTTAAATTTCACAGGCAGATATTCGGGAACTTACTATTGTAAGTGGAATATCAGCACACGCGTTAAATTAATAAGGCGTGTTGTTTAATTCTTTGGTGGAAGGTAGAAAAAAATAGCACTCTTGCAGCGAAGTCAACTTAATTATGTATTTACAATATGTACAGAGTATCTCCATCGATTATTAGTAAGATTACACAAGTGCAAGTCCTCTTGCGTTTTGTGCTGACTTAGTTCAAGTGCTTCCTTTGAAGTCCTTGGTCACATCTTATATCTAACTTAAAACTAGGAGGAAAACACCAAGGGTGTGGCTAGTACTACCATTGGTGGTTAACCCTTTCAAAACAATTTGGTGCAAATTTAGAAGGCGGGCTTTCAACTGAAATTTTGGAAAGAGGGAAGTTTACAATCTGAGAAAAGATCGGCACATCAAGAAATCAACAAACGGTACTTTTAACCGTTAGGCTCATAAAAAACACCCCATAATAAACTTGAAACTAAATTGGAATCGTAAAGGATCCTTCTTCAACCGTTACCTCTATAAACTAATTTAAACATTGTACCGATGCATCTAAAGGTCCACTACCAAATAAACACCATACCGCCTTGTAAATTTGCAAACATTCTAAAAATTGTATGCAGGAATTTTATGGCCTGCAAAACGAAGAACGGTCTCTGAACAACAACCTTATTCGAATAATTTCTTTTTGTGTCGCGATTGGACTCAACTGCAACCGGCCTTTATTCTCCTCTGATATTCAATTATCGATAGCGTATTTTTTTTAGAGAATAAAGTGTCGAGTGGCACCATTTATTACATTGACTAATACGATAAGTATTAAAATAGTGACATATTTTTTCTTTTACCTACCTGAATTTGCTGCTTGACACATATATGCTCCAGTATCAGCAAAATCGATATTTTTAATTTTTAACGCTGTGCCGTTTCCTACGATTTGATATTTGTGCGGAGAATCGAGATGCAACGTTTCGTCATTCTTAAGCCATTCTACCTAGATCAAAAAGTAAAAGTTGGATTTCATTAACTACCTACCAATTACCTTATTTTAATTATTATAGAAATAAATTATTAGGATTAACACAAAAATATTTTAGAAATTTCATCCTCATGTAGGAACGTAAGAAAAAATCCTTTTGGTGAAGGAATCGCACCCCATTCTGTTAACTTAAGCAATAAAATTTCAGTCGATGCCTCAATTTTTCGGTTAATATCGTCATTTAATTTTAAAACAGAAATAAAATCCATGTTGGGCAAATAAATAATTAAGTACTTAATACCTTAGGAAATGGTTCTCCAGCAACATGACAATACATAACGGCGTCTTCTCCAGGTCTTTTTGACTGTATTTTTGGCATCACGTGAACTTCTGGTACAGCTGTAAAAAATTTGCAGTGGTAAAAAGTAATATCACACGTTTGCTTATTGAATTTAACAAAATAAAAATTTTTATTTAGTTATTTTGGACCGTATTTTGTACATCATATAGGAATAAAATTCAAAAATTCGAAATAACAGTAACCTATAAAAATTGATAATAAAGCAATAATTTCGAAGTATATAAACGAGATAACATGCAGTGTACAAATATAAACATAAATATAAAGAAGATAATACTACAAACGGCACAGTGAACGCCATTTGTAGCACGATGCTACATTTTAGGATTACGTATTTTTCAACAAGGTCCGCTTGTGTGGATATCTATTTGAAGTGGTCTGAATTATTTTATTCGATTAAGCTAACGTGCCTATCACGTTGAGGTTGGCTACGCCAGGATTCGTTTTCAGGAAATAAATATCCACACAAGCGCACCTTGTTGAAAAATACGTAAACCTAAAATGTAGCATCGTGCTACAGATGGCGTTCACTGTGCCGTTTGTAGTATTTTCTGAAACGCACTGTTAAGACAGCAGGTAAAAGTTGGTCTGTGTTCTGTCGGAGCTGCCTGCGACGCGCTGATGAGATCCAAAAAGATCGAAATTGCGATACGCGTCTGGCAGTTTCGACAGAATACAGACCACTTCGAATTATTTTATAAAGAAGATAGTCCTCGACGTATTCCATTTTTGGTTATTTTTAAAGCAATTTTAATATTCTGACGAATATACATTCTTTGGTTTTGACTCATTAAGAAGGCTCATCATTTATTTGTCAAATTGATTAAAAATCTCTTATAAGTGACCCACGAATTTTAAAAATCCTACGTATACAATACATATGTACAAATATGTATTACAAAGGTTTTGTTTTATTTTTGATCACATGCTAAGATGATTTAGTCTCAATAAAAAGGACAGAGCTTTATGTAAAATATTATTTTACTTTTTTCATTATTACTACATTACATAAACGTATTTAAAGTTGCAAATTGTACGTGTAAAAAAGAAATAACGTGGACAAAAATATTACCAGTTAAAGAAAAACAATCGTTTATTTAGGATTTTTCAAATTCTTGAGCGATTTCTAAAATAAACTGACCTTTAGAGAATAGTGGTAAGAGTGAATAGTACCCGAATCGAATATTCGTCTTTTCGTATTATATTAATATTGGATTATTTGTTTTCCTTCGAATTATTCAACTTTTCCATTTAATTTTTTTAAAAATGTTTTTTCTTTATTTTAATCTCCTAGAATTAAGTTATATCGTGATCATTAAAATATTTACGATGCTAACTAACATTAATTTCAGTCTTTCTTTAGTAATATTCAAATTATCATCTACTATACACAGTAGGAAGGAAAAAAAAATTTAAACAAAAAACGATTAATTTGTAGAAAAGCGAAAAATTCGAGAAAAAGCAATATTAGAATTGAATGTAATTATTCGATTCGTTTCGAAGTACCTATTCGTCATTTCATATAATTTGCACAGCCTAACTTGAGAGGCTTCTTAACACATCAAAGCCAACAAATTTTCATATAAAATAAAAAAATAGTCGGAAGAAATCAGTCTCTTTATACATTTGTGAAGATACTATAAAGATACGTATTACTTTATGGCCCTTTGATCCGCTTTTAAGGACTTGCCAGTTTATCCATTCTGAGAGCAACCAGAGAAAATTGCTTATGTAGCAGGACATACACATAAAAGAACGAGTGACAAATCGAAAAAGTAAGTTGATGGAAATTAAATAAGTCTCTCTGATATAACCAACAAAAGCCAACAAGACAGAACAGAAAACAAGGAAGTTTGAGGAAATTAAAAATGTTTAAGGACAGTCAAATCAAATAAGCTGCAGGCACTGGAAACTAACGTTAAATTATTCGATTCAGAACTGAAATAGAAGCGGGATAGGATAGCGCCTTAGATGTGATAGACGTTTATGTTAGCGAACGAGAATTTATTTTAGAGCAGAACTCCAACGAATCCGCCCCAAGGTAAATGCACTTTTAGCGAAACTACACGAAAACATGTACATATATATCCCAGAAATAGTTGAGAAAACTGCCAAGAAATCTCGCTTTATTTTAAGAAAGGAAGTGTGAATTAAAAAGTTCTTGGTATTTTCTTTTGAAAAAGAATTTTACTTTGCCTTTTTGTTTTTGTTTTTGGAAGCCTAGTATTTAATGGTGCTTGTTGTTACCTTCCCAGTAGAGAAGTTATTGTAATAAATCCTAAAATCAAAATCGTATTTTTGACGTGACAACGTCTTATAATTCGATAGAGCCGGCTGCACGCACGAAAAAACATGACTCATGCGGCGTTACCTCGCTCTGAGGCGTTCCATTTAAGGCTTGAAGTGCAAGCGAGAGCGCGGAACGAGCGACAAAGAGGCACAATCGGCCTCCGCGTTCGGCAGCGTTCGACATCTGTCTCTCTCCTACTTGAGTGAGCGATGCGTCCACGTGGACAGCTGGTATACAATAATACATTTCCATTTACCTCCTTCTCTATATCCATACAAAATATCTATCAAACAAATAAAATTAAAATTTTCTTTTAGAAAATGAAACCATTACATCAGTATTTTCTTATGACGTTGTTACGTTCAATTATCGTCAGTAAACCGACTTTACAGACAACCGATTTTTTTTATTATTATTATTATTATTTTGTACATACTTGTTGCAGGCCATAGGCCTATTACAAGATACTTACTGGCTATCTTATTTTAATGATCTCTACCTAATCTAACCTAACATTGCTATTCGCTTAACATAAATGACCTCAGTTTCACACAGTTTTGTACAAAATATACTAATTTGCACGCTTCATCATTATTTTTTATTCTTAGCACCTCAATAATTGTGTTTCCTTTGATATATTTTTCTCTAAACTCTTTATATGCCGGGCATTTGCATACTATGTGCTCTAGTGTTTCATTTTCGTTTCGGTCGCAGCATCTACATATGCTTTTCGTGTCTATTGTATATTTCATTTTGTTTACTTTTATTGTGAGGGTTTCATTATTTCCTAATCGTAGTTGTGCTATTAGTTGTTTTAACTTATTTGGAATGTTCCAGTCGAGGTAGTTTTCTCTGTTGGGTTTTTGTATGTCCTTGATGTGTTTGTATGTTGGCATGTATTCTGATTTTTGTATGCGCGTAATGTCTTTTTTGTATTGGTCTGCTGTTAGTTTTTCCAGCATGTTGGGCATAGCTTGCAGGATTTTTTTTAATAACATATTAACAACAAGACGATCTGAGAAGATTCTGTAATTTGTATTCAAACGATAAGACTAGAAAAAAGTAGATTTGGGAATTGCTCGAAAAACATTTAGGAAGTTGGCGGTATGTACTTTAAGGATTATACCTTATTAAAATAGAATTTGTGACATTTACATGATACAGCGTTTAAAAGGAAACGGTTTATTAAATGCATTTTACAATAGTTTAAAACTAGATAACAAATGAGGGTTTTAAAACTAGAGCGTTCTTCCACAAAACCTTTTTTTATTTTTTGCAATAACTACATTTCGTAAAATAAATTGTTAAAATATTTAGATACATATTCACATTTAAATGCATAATATTTTTGAATTTCAGTAAATGCAACACTTAAAAAAAATCAAAAGACTTTTGAAACGGCTTGTGTCCATGCAACAGCAGAAGGGCAGTATGAATAAATGGATTCGTATGATTTTCAATTTCTATATAATTGGGTATCTTTGCCGACATATTTTGAGAAGATGATTCTGACTCTGAACTCAAAATTGTCATAGTAGGTGTTGATTTTAAAATATCATAACGCCAAATTTCAAACAAATCAATTTTTGACCTTTTTGTGAGCATTACCACGTAAAATAAAAAGGACACAATAACTAAGAGAAACTTATTTTTTGATGATGCACTCAAATGTGACCTCAGTACGATGAAGTTTCTCTTGGTTATTCTCCCTTTTATTTGATGTAGTAATGATAAAAGGAGGGCTAAACATTGAAATTATTGAAATTTGACATTAGTCCAGACGTGCTGTGGCAAGTTTGATGCAATATTCGGAATCAGTGTCGCAAAATATATCTCTGGACTTAGTTTCCTGATCCAATTTCATATGCCATGTATATGAAAAAGAAAATCAAATGAATTAATTTATATTGTCCTTAGGTGGTGGTTAGGTACTCCGTCTTCTGATTGTTTTTTCAGCAAAAGTAACACAACATTTAAATGCAAAGAAAGGTGTCATTTTTGATGCATTTTGGAATGCTACTCAAACATAACTCCAGATTTCCCCAAGGATATTGTAATTCTAAGGTCAAGTGCTAAATCAGTGACGAACGCTACTTTGGAAATGGCTACATTCTTTGGTTGTTTTGTCCTTTTAATTCTCTCAAAATGGTCAAAAATTGTATTTTTTTATTTTCGAGATTAGTATACCTATAAATTTTGACATGTTGAGGCAATTCTGAGGTCTGATTACGCAAATTATGTTGTAAGTGACATTTTTTTTATTATCAATACGTAATTCCGTTGCCTTGTCATTATTTTTAAATATTTATTTCACAGTGCCTGGCGCCTCCATCAAATCACTAGAAACGGCTAAATTAACAAATAATTAAGACAATAATGAATTAAAAAATATCAAAAAATGATTAATTCAAAATAGTTTGCTAACAATATTAATAAATGGCTATACCCAGCGCCTGTCTACCGTTATAGAAATTGTTTAGTATAAAAATTATTTAGAAATTTCATAAAGGTCACTCAAAAACACGTGATGGTTCATAACAAAGATGTTGTAAATAAATAAATGCCGTTTGCGTTATAAATAAGTGCAGTTTACGTTCAGAACAAATTACAATTACAATAAATTTTATTTAATGAAAAGGGTTAGTTTTACAAGATATTAATAACAGTCAGTGGTAGCAGTTAATCTAATTTTGCACATTTATAAATCAAAATATATCCAACTAAAAAGTTATGATATTTCAACATTAGTTTGTGTTCCGTTACTTTTAATGTCCAAAACTATCAAAACATTTGATTATTGCAAGTACTCCCGTATATCAATCGCTATTGAGTTAGCAAACAATGACTGCCATTAGATTCAATAATCAGTTTAATACGCATTTAAATCATGATTACGATATGTGTACTGTATTGGGAAATGTTACTAACACAGATGTGATTTATTTGAAATACTTGCATTTAAAATGCAAATACAAAATACAAAATACCTATTTTTATCTTGTATCTTGATATACGCCAGCTGTGTCAAACTGAAAATTACAAGATATTACGGTGTGCTAATAAATGTGTATTCAATTCAAAATTCTTAGAAAACGATTCCAAAAACTTCACTTATTAGATGAACTCAAAGCTAAAAAAACTATGAATTCCATTTCTTTCTCTTATTACAATGTGTAAAAGGTCGGAAACAAAATGGGGTTGTAAATATTTTGATATAAAATAATTGATGTTAATTTTACATCAATAAAATTATTTGCAACCCTATTTTGGCTTTGATATTTCACAGTAAACAAACTATTTTGACATCAGTACTTTTTTCCGATTAAAACGGGTGATAAAGGCAAATAATGAAGCATATAGAAGAATTATTTGTTGTTGAACTGGAGAAACTATAACATAAAGATAGAAGAACTGTATCAGCTCTTGAACGACAAGTGAACTAATGTCTCTTGTTAATCCTCCTATGAAAACAGAATTATGGATTAAATTCTGTTGGATACATCATCTGGGTCGCGAAATGAAAACATACAGGGTGTTTGAGCAAGTGATACGTTTTGGCATGTTATTACTAACAGTAATTATTTTAATATACAAATAAGTTTCAAGTTTCTAGCTTTATCCAGAGATAAAAATGTTCAGTTTCTCAGAGTCTCTGAAAGCGAGACTCGAGTCTCCGTCTCTCATTGATCAATTTTTTAAAATGTTTAATAAGGGCTTCACGAAAGTATCTACGAGATCTGTTCAAAAACTATCTAAACTTTTGTTAGCAGTACGTTAGTTCCTTTGCCTTTTTTTTCCTAGCTGCGTAACTTGCGTTTACATGAATACATGAGAGCCGTGCATGACTGGTTGGACACGTACCTCCACTCATTTCTATCCTAAGCTAAACTAAAACAACCCACATCCTTAGCTATTTGCGAACAGTAATCTAACCTAGGTCTACCTCTACCCCTTCTAACTCCTGTTTCTGCCTCTAATATGTCTCTGACTAGACCTTCATGCCTGAAAAGCTGTCCTACCAACCTATCTCGCCTATTTTTTATTGACTTNTGTGTTTGCTTAACTATTTTAGGTGTTCGTAATGATCAGTAGCCATTACAAATTCGTAGAAGTTAATTATTAAAAATATCAAATCTTAAATGTCCTTACAGAGATAACTCACTTGCTTATATGATGATAATTACTTACTGTGTACTGTCAGAATATGAGTTTGTACAACGTCTTTGTTCCGCTGTGCATGGCATGTGTAATTTCCGGCATGTTGCAGCTGTATCCGCGTCAAGTAAAGACTTCCATCGCTGAATACTCTGACCTCTTCTTCGTTTAGGGTCGAAAGGTCGAGCCGATTCCTTCGCCAGACGATCGGAGGAACGGGTGATCCTGTCACGTCGCATTTGATCTCCACATTGTCGTTTACCTTCACGGATAAATTATTGGTCTCGAGTGCTTTATCCAACGATACCACAGACACACCTGTAAATTGAGCCCATCTAATGTATGTCTCGGTAGATATCTACGTGTTTAAACTGTACATATATAATGGCAAGATTGCATGAGATATCGCAGTTTCCTAAAATACACAATATTAGGATAAAACGAACAGCTATAGGAGGGTGAATTAAATGGCCCGTAGTCACAAAACCATTTGGTGAAAGATACGCTCATTGTATGTAGTTAACAAATTGTTCCTAATAAATCATGTGTGATAACTGAGTATCTGTACGTGTAGATTTATTAAAATAGCTTTTATAACAACTAATACAGCGAACGTAGTAAATATTGTGTCTATTCCTGTCTATTTACAATGACGGAGGGGAGTTAGAAGTCGGTTTTCTTTTCAAGATTGAAAAAAAAACTTTTGGATGTTTCATTCCCATCAGCCACTAACGCTGGTGGGCGGGCAGTCCCTCCGGACTACGCCGGAAGGTAGGGCGGAAGGAATGGTGAGAATGAGTGTTGGTTCGGGTGAGGAAGATGAGACAGACGAAATGAAGACAGAAGAAAATGAAAGATTATCTGTAGAATAGTACTGCTCCAAAATAACTTCGACCAAGGCAGACGGATCCGGGATCGAACCAGCGCACTAAGCCTCTACGCCATGTCGCTCGGTTGGAGAATGAAAGAGTTCCGCTTGTTTATAGTAAAAACTATAATTTGATTACAAGGTCAAGTAAAGGTCTGTTTGTACCACACTTGATTGATCATGACTAAAGTCAACTGTTTTCGCTTAATATTTGTAGAAAAACGACAAAGAATGCATGAAACACGTCGTAAAGACGATTATAAATAAGGATTTTGCAAGATTTTAAAAGATATTTGAGAATTAAAACATCAAAATAGGTCTCGCAATCTATAGAAAACGAATAACGGATAGTACGACATTCTGAAGGTACGTACAAAAAGATTATATAAATAAGCTGTATGTAGTTAGGACGTTTAAAATTGGCAAACGTTATAGAGAATATCGTAAACATAGAAAAGATGTTTCAGGTAGGAATTGCAGTAGATACTAATAAAGAAATAGGAATAACATTACACCAATTGATGTGCAACAGAAAGAGGTTCAGATAAGCAGAATTTGAACATGTTACCAACATCGAACTCTAAAGAAAGTTCAACTCTCAGGAATTTAGAAAAGAAAAGACGCTTGTTTAAAGATATAATTCCAACTAGACAGTTATAAAACCGACTCTGATCTTTAGCGTAACAATGAAGCTGTAACCGCTGCACCGTTTACTATTATTCGGTTATCTCTTTTCATTTTGTCTGTACTTTTCAACTTAACAAGGACGTGTTCAAAACGCAACAAATGACTATTGTTTCAAGTAGAAACAAGAAAGAATTAAGAGACTTTGCTAGCTTTGATCGTCCCAACTATACCACCAATTCACGGCCGCAGCTAGGGGGGGTATTATGGGAAAATGCCCTACCTTGAAATCACAATGCCCTACCTTAAAAATACCAAAAGCTAAGATAAATTATTAGGTATCTAAACTTTTCCGAACATACCACAGTTTGTGACATTCATTTCATATTATAGTAATTCCTTTTTCTGTGTATAAACAGCATTTGAAGCGTCATCAGATGAAGCGATGGGTCTATTTAATTATAATATCTGTGACGCAGAGGGGATTCCCCGTACCATAGATTGCAATATGGGTTAATAAGTTTGCAGAAATAATATGATCTAAATGGTATTTTGGTCGTATCTATTTACTCGTATCATCCCACCCAACAATTAATTATTACCTCACTCTCACTCAGACATGGATCTCTACATCCAAATCTGGAAGTTCAACCAGTTTGTTCGCTTGTTCTTCATCATTGAGGATTTAATAGTTCTTAGATACATGCTCATGCTCTGTCACAGAAATTATTTGTCTACGAATAGCTATTGAATGTACATCACGGACCTAGAGGTCAGTGATATACATGATGACTGATTTAGGAGTCCGTGCTTCGAGGGCGGATCACTTTAGCTACAGCCCTGCACCAATTAGGACAGGCATAGTTAAAAAATAAGTTGTCAAAGTTGAATATTATTCCAGGTTATGACTCAGAAACTCGAGACTAGTCGAAAAGCGCCCTTGTTATGAATTGTCAATTAAAAAATGCGAAGTGTTAATCAATTATGCCATTTTATTTTTACGCTAACGTAATCCGAATTCACCTAAGCATTTCTAAAGTCGACGCATGACCAATAAATGCATTGATCTAAATTAAAGTGATGTTTTTCTTTTAGAAATATCTATAGGTATAAATTGGTTTTACATACATGTATTTGCTGATGTTACTATTCTGAACTCGGCCGGACTACCTTAAAATCTTAAAATTACCTTTTGTAATATTTTATCTGTAGACATTCTGTGAATAAAAGTACATTTTAGAGATATGAACGTTGAAATCGCGTGACAAGTACTCATATCGTTTTCTCATACGTTTGTAGTACATATTCTACCATGTAGGTAGGTCAAGAAGCGTCTCAAGTGGATGCTTCTCGCATTTCATTGTCGTTTCGAATGTCAACTTGTTTTACACAAATTACTGACTGCAGAAATGCACAAAGAATAATTAAATCTGCCAAGAGCATGTCATGTACGCGTACGATAGAGTTCCTTACTGCTCCAAAACCAACCAGATAAAACTATTCCAAATAGATTTAATAAGAAGTTTTTATCAAATCTGTTTACTAGGGTTTGTTCCAGATTAGTAGATAATGTAGTACCAGTGGAAGCATTGTAATAAGTTTAATATTTCGAAGACGGATTTTCAAAAGAAAAGGGGAAAGTGATATCTCTAAGGACCTGTTTAGATGATGAGACTTAGCAACTCTGATTTGCAATTGATTTGTTGATAGCATTTTAAAAATGATGCATTCTTCGTAGAGAAAAAAACATAAATAACCGTAAAAAACAATTTTTCTTTTTTAAAATTTATAACACCTACATTGACGCTGTAACAGCTATAAATCTGTAAATTATTTGGACGAAAATTCCTGTCGACACTTCATCTCTTTCTCTACGAGTTCCCCGCCAAGCAGGGGCTGACTTATACAGAATGTCATCGTGAAGCCACAGTACAAATAAATTTTGTATCTAAACGCTTCCGCAAAGCTATTGAACCATCGTCGTATATGGCAATTTAACGCATATAAAGTTAATTTATGATGATATGCAAAAAACGTAGGTATTTTAGACAGATGAAAGTACCAAATTATAGAATCTTTTTACTATACTTCATTTACTTTCTCTAGCGATGTGCCCCTTCCAATGTCTTGGATGCGCGCTGGCAAAATCGTAGGTAGGGAGGAAAAAGCTCATTATACTCTCGACTCTTGTTCATTAAACATACTTTTTCATACAGTACCTGCCAAAAGTTTTGTTCGATCATGAATAGTACTGCAAGTCGAAAACAAGCGTTAAAATCTTTAATATTTCTTTAAATATAAATAAACATCTCGTTGATATTTTTAGTAGTAAATGGTACCAATAACAGCACATTTGAGTAATGCAATTGTAGTGGATAAAATGGTCAATTTTTCCGTTAAGTACTGTACGTATTATACGCTCCTCACCGGTTAAGAGTGGCCGAGAGTTGTCTCCTTCCTTTTCTCGCCTAGTGCTGTTCTTTTCTACTTTTCGCCGGTCAAACTGAAGGTCACATCGCTACAGAAAGTAAACGAAGTATAGTCCGCTAGGTTGGTGCGATATCAGATTTACTACGGCAGAGAAGCTGTAAGTAGTGTTCGTTTCAAGAGATATGTCCCTTCCCTTTATTAGGATGCGTCGTAGCATAATTCCAAATTCAATCATATATTAGTCCGCTGAGCTCATTTCTCCATCGATCATCGAGCGAGAACTAGACATAAGTCTACAGTACCATTTGCAAAATTATTTAAACTGCCTCGTTAAAATTTAAGAGTATGCTTTATTTAAAAGCATATTTAGCCAAAAATAATAACAAGTGAATTAACTTAACGTTCTACACACCTATAAAACTTTTGCTTTGTTTTCTATTGTTAATTTATATATATTTTTGTTTTAAGAAATTGCTAAACATTTTCGTCTAGTACTGTACAGTTCTAGCCGATCTCCTAAGACCACCCATCGAGAGCTCTGCTCGTTCAAGCTTGTTCCCACTATTTCTGTATTGCTCACGCGGAGTGTGTATTCTTTCTATCATCGCGCAGATTTCTTCAAGGTCACAATTCTAACAAATTGAAATAGACTGTACACCCTTTTCGCCTTACGCTCTTCGCATCGCTCTAGCACGATTTGATTTATTACTGTCTGTTATTTGAGGATAATTGCCACTTGTGGCAGTCTAATAAAATGAACAGCCACTTACAACAAACGTGAATAGCTGAGAGGTAGCGCTGCTCGTCTACTTAAAAGAATACTAAAAGAAGCTTAAGAAATAGTATCAAACATTTACAGAAATATACATTTTTTCGCACATTAGTAACAACTAATTACACATACATGCTACGTCGTAGTTAATATACTGTCGTAATCATAAAGCCATTTTGACAAGATAGTCATCTCTAAATAAATTTCTTAGAAAACTTGCTAATGGTTAACGCCTTAACTTTGTAACTTAATAAACTTCTACATGTAAAATTTGATATCCGAACGGATAATAGTGTTGGTTGTACTTACTGTAGAGTTTGCTAAATGCAGTGTAAAATTCATTAACGTTCAAACGTCCGTCGTGGTTGGTGTCATCGTATTCCATCATGCTTGATAGGCTACATCCATTACCGCTTAACGAGTCCAGCCGTTCCACCGAGTTAATCTGAAATTCATTAAAAGTTAAAATGTCCGTCTCGTTTTATTAATAATGTTAAATATGGACGTTTTGGCGGAACAGCGCCTCCAGTTGACCTAGATTTCCTATTAATAAGCTTATTAGTATTATAATGAAGTAAAACTTTGTCAAACATATGCCTATGCATAGACCCGTGTTGTCATCTTATCTATTATTCATGCCAGCAGTCAGTAGACCTTTTATAAAAGAGAACTTTTGAATGTTTCATTTCTACCAGCTGATGCGGATGAACGGACTGTCTCTTCAATCTACAATCGAGTGTAAAACCAGCAGAAGACCCTATTCAGTCTCATTTTAGGAGTCGCGGGAATGGGTGATTTGGTTGACAGCGGTAGTGATAGTTGGGGACAAATAATATAGCCTTAATAAACAGAAAAAAAACCTAAATGAGGTTCAATGGAGAACGACAGATTAGATAGATGGAATGAAAACAATATGAATGTAAAATTCTATAGGGTTGTTCGGAAAGTCATTTCGTTTTTTTTTTTGTGGAAATGAAAGACAGTTTTCGTATAATAAACAAATACTTTATTAAATTATATATTGACCGTTCTGGTCCAACACCTTTTGCCATCTTTCTGGTAGTAGCATAATTCCACGCTCATAAAATTTTTGGTCTTTGCTGGCAAAAAACTGATCGAGGAGGTTTTTGACCTCTTCATTTGAAGTGAAGGTTTTACCGTCTAAAAAATTTTGGAGTGACCGGAACAAATAATAATCCGATGGTGCCAGGTCTGGAGAATATGGTGGGTGTAGCATTGTATCCCATTCAAGCTGTAAAAGCTTTTGGCGAGTGATCAAACTTGTGTGAGGTCTCGCGTTGTCTTGGTGAAACACTACACCTTTCCTGTTGATTAGTTCTGACCTTTTCTGTTGAAGTGCATCATTCAGTTTGTCCAGCTAATGACAGTAGACTTCCGAATTAATCGTTGTGTTAAAGCTCAAAAAAACGATTCCTTTAAAATCCCACCAAACAGGCAGAATCACCTTTTTTTAGTGAATATCGGCTTTGGAAATGGTTTGAGCCGGTTCATCTTTTTTGCTCCATGACCTCTTGCGTTTGACGTTGTTGTATACAACCCATTTTTCGTTCCCAGTGATGATACGCTTCAAAAACGGGTCATTTTCGTGACGTTTGAGAAGCGAATCGCAGACGTCAATGCGGCGACACAGATTTCTCTCTGTGAGAACATGGGGAACCCATACATCGAGCTTCGAGGATAATCCCAGTCCTTTCAAGTGGTCATAAACTGTTGAATTTGATAAATTTAACCTCATTCCGATCTCACGTGTTGTTATTCGCCGGTTCACATCAACTAATGCCTTTATCGCGTCTTTATCAGCTTCAAACGGCCTTCCCGAACGTGGTGCATCTTCGACATCAAAATTTCCGGATCGAAATTTAGCGAACCAGTTCTGGCACTGGCGTACTGTCAACACACCTTCTCCATACACATCAGTCAATTTCTTTCTGGCTTGAACGGAAATTTTCCCTTTCTGTAGTAAAACAGTAAGATATGTCGAAAATGCTGCTTATCGCTCTCAATATTTAAAAGGGCACCAACCAAATTTCCTTAAGGGTACTAATTATGCATCACATGCATAGCATTACCTACTACTGAAGGTCATGCATAGTCGATGAATAACTTAACACCAAATAAGGTAAAAGATAGGAAAGTATCAACACAATTTCTTAAAAATTAAATTAATATTCGCAGCTAGAAGCCTAGACTCCTTTTGAAGATGATGGGTTAGGCTGGAGCGACAGTCAACGGTCGATAATTTCATTTAAATAAATTCATTGAAGTTACCTTAGTATCTCAGTTAATTACTATTAGATCAGTATGGTTCATTAGCTATGCCACTCTCTCCGGTATTAAATTAGGAAAATTAATAGTCTGTCAAGCAAACTAAGTGGTGGGATTCGTCCTAAGGTGTTGCGGTAGTCGCAAAATAAAAGAAAGTGCCCAATTAAAATTAAAAATTGCTTTCTCGTAATAAAATCTATCAGGGTTGTGACAAACTTCTAACCTTAGCAAATAGATACGTTTATAATGACATTATCGAGAGATTGTACGTGAATCATTAGTTTCTGACATTCACTCCTGACCATCAGAGAAAATGAAAAGTGATGTAAGACTGAATTCACTTAATGTGTGTATCAATCTCCATTTGTTCTTCGATTACTAAAATTTTATTTCATTCAGAATGTCAAACAATATTGATTTGTTGTATAGAACATTGTAAAAGTTTTGACAAGAAACGTTTACATTTAAGGTTCTATTTTCTTGATGCAGGAAAACGTTTTTAGGCATGCCTGCAAAATTTATCTTTTCAGCTGTTAAATTAATACAATACAATACAAATGAAGTATATAATCGTACATATTTTTAAATATATGTATAAGGTTCGCAATTACAGGAACATCTAGCAGTTATGACATTATCATTTTGATCAATCGCTGCACCAATATAACATGGTCGATTCTGTAATTTGGATGTACGTATGTAAAGCAGTCGCTGCAGCATTGACATTACTGGTCATTGGGATTTTTCATTTATTCGATATCTAATAATAGCATCAGCTTTTATCGTTCTTTCATTCTCTGATCTTCTATGACCTTTTTGGTTTGAATTGATGTCAGCCCAATCACAAATTGTTATAATGCTAATTGATAATCATATCTAATATTATTAATAAAAATTTAATTCTTCTTTGCACTTAAGATTTAGATTTGTAATATTTTTCGTTTTTGCCACTAGAAGTCAAAAGGGAATGAGTAACGACTGTAGTTTCAAGCAAAAATCACTCCAAGCAATTATTACTATACTGATTAGGTTAGTTTCTTTAGAAAAGTCTGGTGAACGGAAATAAATGGTATCCACATGAAATAAATCAAATANATATAACGACACTTAAGGGACTGAACATTTTTCGGCGTTATAAAGAGTGGTCGTTAAATGGAGAGAAATAAAAGATATTATTTTACTATTCTATATCTATTAAGTCATCTACGCTTGTGTCTATGGACCTTAGGCTGAATAATTTGACATTATTGATTGTACGGCTAAAAAGTGCAGATTATACATTAAAGTTCGTACAGTTTCATGTATCCATTGTTATAATGCTAATTGATAATCATATCTAATATTATTAATAAAAATTTAATTCTTCTTTGCACTTAAGATTTAGATTTGTAATATTTTTCGTTTTTGCCACTAGAAGTCAAAAGGGAATGAGTAACGACTGTAGTTTCAAGCAAAAATCACTCCAAGCAATTATTACTATACTGATTAGGTTAGTTTCTTTAGAAAAGTCTGGTGAACGGAAATAAATGGTATCCACATGAAATAAATCAAATAGTGGGACGATGTCCAAAATCCGGTATAAATCGATCACCTAATAGTTGCGCTTTCTCCGAAAACACGCGGTTTTCTTAAAAACGCTTCTGGGAACATATTAGATACGGTGGCTGCCAGATAAGCTTTATCAATCTCTCGTACGATTTAATTTTTTGAAATAGTCACTATGATCATTTATGCTTTTGAATTAAAGTGACGAATATCTTTTCCCAAAAGGACTAAGGAAAATTAGTACAATTTTCCATGGACACCCTATATCACTATAAAACTTCATCCATTTGACTGCTTTTTCATGGCGCTAAGTACAGTCTGCATTAGGCAGGATTATCCAGTAGACACAGGTCGACACAAATAGGAAGAAATCTGAATTGTTTCCGCCTATGGATGCGCGGTAAACTGAATGCATGTGGAAGCAAGGAAAGCCACTTCTGTTCGACCGTTTGACGAGATAACATTCAGGCGCCCACGATTACTCCTGTTGGTTTTTATTATTTGTGTGCTTTTATCGTTTTTGCTATTGTTCTTGGTTTTACTATTGTTATTATTGTTATAACAATTTTCTTGCTTGAATCCACATGTGTTTTTCTTTTGTTTCATTATGAGCTGCAATTATTTTTTTATTTGTACTCAATTATTTCAAAGCAGTCGTCAATTTGGTTAGCAGTTCATGTGGGTCCCTTCTCCATATTTAGAGAAGATGTGCGAAAAATCTTCCTTATTCTGTCATCCTTCTTCTTCCGAACACTTTCTTTGTCTTTCTTCCGCACATAAACGTTGCTACCAGAAACTTCTTCCTGTTCTTGTCTATTTTAGATTTCATGAGAAACGTGATAATTAGAGGTTGCCCTCGATGTGCTGGAACTTTATCACATAAGCACGTAAGTACCAACTATCGAGTCTTGACTATGACTATTCACTTTTTCATGGATCAAAAACTTTTGGAAGAGATTTATTTATGTACCAGGATGATGTAATAATGGCTAAAATTGCTCTCTTGCTGAGATAATTCCTTTTGTAACAGATCGAACCTGTTTTACTAAATTTGAAAGTTGCTTATCTTCAAACACCCACATTTTGATTTGGGATTTAGTTAGAATACTATAATAATATAGGCAGGTTTTGTCACTTGTGGTGATTAAATTGTCGATATTAGAATGATCATATTCTAATTCTTGAAATATTTATTTACATCCTTTTGCCTCATGTTTCTTGAAAGCATCTGCCATGAAATTTGGTATTCAGAGGGTGCAAAACTTTATAACTTTTAACCTGTTATGTGGAATGTGATGAATCCTTGGTGTCCTCATCTTCAATAAATTTTCATTCTAATCAGATTTTTTTAATTTTTGACAGTAAGGACATTTTTTAATTGCTTTAGTAGGATATCCAGGCCTTTCATCATCCTCTTAATAATTGTAAGGTGCAATTTAATCATGTTTACAATAAGGAAGCTTAAATAAAAATGGTGTTATTTCAAAATTATTATAAAAGCAGAACCTATATAACTTGTTGATTGGGATTATTCATTTTTGTTTTAATAATTATGTTATAATAAATTACTCGATTTTTGTCATCAGTTGTTCATTCTTTCAAGTTTAATGAACACGTTACAACCGCTTTTCTGGTTCCAATTGTATTATGATTAACAAATAAGCGGTTTTTTGAAAAATACAAAAGGTACCCGTGATACGGGAGGCTTTTTCACGTTAATTACAAACGTATCAAAGTTGTGACACATGTTGTACACCATGAAATTCGAGTCGTATCGTGTGATCTATTATTTAGGAAGGAAATGTATCGGTTATCTCTCGGAATTTGCATGTGTTTTTAATTTGTAGGGCGATGTACAAATGAGAGCATTTGGAACCACAATTAGTAATGACAGGCTGTTATTACCTATTGTTTTCAAATTTGTATTAGTTGAAACAAGAATTGAAGTCGTACTGGATTCATCTCTAAAATTTTGTAATTTATTCAGTAATAGCTATACGTTTGTTAATACAGTTTATTTACCGAACGAAAGGTTAATTAGAAAAAAAAAATGTAGGCACATACGCTGAAGAATATTTTTTTTTGTAAAGATAGTGGATTGTTTGTGGTGGGCGGGCAATCCTTCTGGACTACGCCGAATATTACAGTCTCCATAATGAAGAAGTTTCTATTTTTTTTATGGATAAATTATAAAAATTATAAAAGAATAAAACAAACACGTGAAAGAATCGATAAAATATCTCAAGAAATAAAAAAGTTATGGGACTTTAATGTTGCGCTTGCAAGAATAATTTTGTTACACGCGGCGCTCCATCGTGTGACGTCATTTGACCTAAACGACGCCGCACGTATTCGCCGGGTACGTATGAATGTATTGTTGTGTAGAAGGTTACGCCGTTCGATTCGTATTTTGTTTATTAACCCGATGGCAGAAGTTAAAAAAAATACCTACAAATATTACATTGTTCCTATGTGTCAAAGCACAGCAGTTAAAAATTAAATAAACGCGAACGAAGCAAGAGCCCTAGCGCGACTCTGNTCGTGTGACGTCATTTGACCTAAACGACGCCGCACGTATTCGCCGGGTACGTATGAATGTATTGTTGTGTAGAAGGTTACGCCGTTCGATTCGTATTTTGTTTATTAACCCGATGGCAGAAGTTAAAAAAAATACCTACAAATATTACATTGTTCCTATGTGTCAAAGCACAGCAGTTAAAAATTAAATAAACGCGAACGAAGCAAGAGCCCTAGCGCGACTCTGAAACTAATAATTGAATGATTCCTGGTGAGGTGATATCGAATAGGTCGAATGACGTTACAAGCGAATCAGAAACCGCAGACGTTCCGTACTAAAATACGTAAACTTCAATAATCTATTTCTAAGTCATTTATTGATAGATTTCAAAAATTCTTTCGGATTGATTAGTTTTGATCTATACTTTAATACCATTACGTTGAATATAATATTAACAACATCATGAAACTTCTCCATTGAAATTTTCGAGCATTTAAACTTTTGAAGTACAATACGTGCATATTAAAGAGTCCATAGACACAGGGCGTGCTATCAATTACGTACACTTAACCATACAATCAACAACGTCATATTATTGAATGCTAGTTGAAGAATGTATGTAGACATATCTGTTAGTCATCAACACCTGTGTGTATTGAACCTTACGCTGAACAACTTAACCTTGTTGATTGTACGGTCAAAAAGCGTAAATTATGTATTACAGTTTGTGAGTCTTCATGGAACAAAATGTACATTATTCAATGTTTGTTGAAGAATCTACGTATATTTATAAAGTCATTTACGCTGGTGTGTATGGTCCTTACGCTGAATAATTTCACATTATTAATTGTATGGTTAAAAAGTGCAGATTATATAGTACATTAAAGTTCGTACAGCTTCATGGAACTAAACGTGCTGAAGAATACATATAATATTTATTAATTCAGCTACGCCTGTTTGTGTAGACCTTGTGCTGAATAACTTCACGTTGTTGACTGGCCAAAAAGTGCAGATTTTACATTATACTACATGCATCTTTATGGAAATGTATGTTATTGAATGCGCATTGAAGAATTATGTTTCCCTACGCTCATGTGTATGAATCTTACGCTGAATAATTTGATATTATTGATTGTATGGTTAAAAAGTGCAGATTATACATTAAAGTTCGTACAGCTTCATGAAACTAAACGCCGTTATTGAATGAGCGTTGGGAATCCACGTATATCTATTAAGTCATCTACGCTTGTGTCTATGGACCTTAGGCTGAATAATTTGACATTATTGATTGTACGGCTAAAAAGTGCAGATTACACAGTAAAGTTCGTACAGTTTCATGGAACTAAACGTACGTTATTGAATGAGCGTTGGGAATCCACGTATATCTATTAAGTCATCAACGCTTGTGTCTATGGACCTTAGGCTGAATAATTTGACATTATTGATTGTACGGCTAAAAAGTGCAGATTATACATTAAAGTTCGTACAGCTTCATGGAACTAAACGTACGTTACTGATTGCGCATTGAAGAACATACATATGTCTATTAAATCAGCTACGTCCGTTTGTAGAGACCTTGTGCTGAATAACTTCACGTTCTTGATTAGTCAAAAAAAGTAGATTGCAAATTAAACTACGTGCGTCTATATGGGTTTAATGTACGTTAATGAATGCTCGTTAAAAAATCCACGTGTATCTTTCAAGTCATCTACGCTCGTGTGTATGGACCCTACGCTGAATAATTTCACGTTATTGATTGTACGGCTAAAAAGTGCAGATTATACATTAACGTTCGTACAGCTTCATGCAACTAAACGTACGTTATTGAACGCGCGTTGAAGAATGTATATATATCTAGTAAGTTAGCTACGTTTGTTTGTATAGAAGTTGTGCTGAATAACTTCACGTTTTTGATTAGTCAAAAAAGTGCAGATTGCAAACTAAACTATGTGCGTCTATATGGAATTTAATGTATGTTAATGAATACTCGTTAAAAAATTCACGTGTATCTTTTAAGTCATCTACGCTCGTGTGTATGGACCTTACGCTGAATAATTTCACATTATTGATTTTACGGCTGAAAAGTGCAGATTATACATTAACGTTCGTACAGCTTCATGGAACTAAACGTACGTTATTGATTGCGTGTTGTTTTTTTGCGTAAACGATCGCAAGTAGAACGATAAGTTTATGCATTCATGAATCCTACGTACAATTTTCGTTAATTTTTCTGTAAACATCAAGTATAGCGTTATATTCCTTGACTTCTTTTAAATAGTAGATACAATTGTTGATAAGTGAAATACGACGAATATTCCGTCAAGGGAAATACCAATTTAAAAGTAAGCTATACAAACTTGTTGAATTCGGAGTAGAACATGGGATACAATTTGACCTTGACCTTCACTGTCAAGATCGTTTAAAAGTCAATTCGTTTTTTTGTTTTAAATAGACTGTAAAATTATGCGTTTAGATAGGTACTTGAGGATCTTTCTTTTGAACGATCTTCTGAAATTATTCCTTTGTTTAGCGTTTTTTGAATTTCGTTTTTGTAACGGACTCGGGATCCATCTTCCTTTTAATGTGAGTTCAGTTTAGTTAAATAGCTTAGTATCTCATCCTACGGTTTGTTTTTAACAGAAAACTGATTTAAGTTGATGAAATCGTATACGTGTAGCTCAGGAGTCGACGTAAATAAGTTGAAGTTATTCTTAGTGAGTAATGTCGGCTGTTTATTTCGGAAATTCCGCCTTGAGTTAACGAAATTGCGAAAGTTAAATCTAAACTTAACCCAAGTTTACACAGGAAGAAGTGGTTGATTTAAACGATACGAATCGTTAAAGTTCTCGGCTACGATCTATGCAGATTTAATGAATTTACCAAGATAATCTACACGGTGTTCAGAAAATATATAAAACTAAATACAGTGTAAACTCTATATAACGACACTTAAGGGACTGAACATTTTTCGGCGTTATAAAGAGTGGTCGTTAAATGGAGAGAAATTTGACATTATTGATTGTACGGCTAAAAAGTGCAGATTATACATTAAAGTTCGTACAGTTTCATGGATTTCTTGATGCAGGAAAACGTTTTTAGGCATGCCTGCAAAATTTATCTTTTCAGCTGTTAAATTAATACAATACAATACAAATGAAGTATATAATCGTACATATTTTTAAATATATGTATAAGGTTCGCAATTACAGGAACATCTAGCAGTTATGACATTNCATTTTTCGGCGTTATAAAGAGTGGTCGTTAAATGGAGAGAAATAAAAGATATTATTTTACTATTCTATAATAATATGCATTTACCAATATAGTACACATTTCGCATACGACCATTATTATTCATACATTGGGTATAGCCTGTTATCTTCGTCTGATGTTTTTTGCTGCTCCAATATTTTAATTGTACTTTGTTACGTATCTTTCTCATATCTTGAGATATTGCTGGATCAGTTTGATTATATAAAAAGTATTTTTTTAATAGTTCCGCTGCATTAAGTGCCTTTTTGATGCTTGGTGGAGGGACAGGATCGTCTTCTTCAACAACGTACACAGCTGCAGTTCATATCTATTTCGGCAACTTAGAAAGTACTGCTCGATGATTTATAATGCCGCATTGTTGTCGTTAAATAGAGTGAGCGTGACCCTATGTAGAGTGTAATATTGTATAGAAAACAATGTAAACCAACCAAAGTCAAGCAATTTCGACGTTTTGAGGAGTTTGTCGTCAAATCGAGTGACGTTATAAAGAGTATACACCGTATATATATATAATTCGATTGAACACGAAATTGTAAGGCTAATGACGATTGTAGGTCTGATCAAATTATCCGATTAATCGATTAATAATCCATTAGTCATTTATTAATTTATTATTTCGATTAATCGTCTAATTGGAATAGCCGATTAATTTGAATATTTGATTAGGAGAAGTAATCAATTAATCGAAAAATCGGTTATTTCGTAATCGTTTAATTGATATAACCGACTAATTGGAGTATTTGATTTGGAGAAATAGTCGATTAATCGGAAAATCGGTTACTTTAATTAATCGATTAACTGGAATAATAATTTAATTGGAATAACCGATTAATTTTGGTTTTTTTAGAAGAAATATCCGATTAATCGGAAAATCTGTTGTTTCTCCTAATCAAATATTCAAATTAATCGGTTATTTCAATTAAACGATTATTGCAATTAATCGATTAATCGAAACAACTGATTTTCCGATTAATCAGAGTAATTAATTATTTGGAGTAATAAATTGTCAAATTGAATAATCGCCCAGCACTACTATTATCGTCATTTAGTTTTTCTCACCTCTTATATGATCTGTCTTGCTAAATCAGTCGGATCGTCGAGTTAAGGTCACGTGGCTGAGCAAATTATCCGATTATTCGATTATTTTCATTTTTTACAGATAATCGATTGCTATAGGAGTAATCGCTTATTGCGATTAATCATAACAGTCGATTATATTCTATTCATAATCTACACGAAGAAATTAACTAAATTTTTATGACAACGCAAAAATTAAAATTTTCTATTGAAGAATTTCTTATTTTTATTTCAAGTTTCTTAATTATTGCAATTATATTTGTAATATCAACTAAAATACCTAGTAAATTTATTTCTGCTGGGATTTTATTTTTACAAATTCGGGTCCAAATTATAATTTTTTTATTATTTTCACTTACGAAGCAACGGGCTAGCGGGATAAATTATAAATATCGCTTAAATATTTAGGTAAATTTTCGTTTTTCATTTTATCCATGTACCCGCTTCACTGAGCGTAATCCCAAGCACAAAATTAATTTTTGACCTTAAGCGCTGCAACCCTCCACTGTCTTAATGTTCAGCATGTAACCCTCATTCCTCTGATCCATATTTTCATCCCCCTACGAGGATATCTTGAAAAACTAATGCTTATGAATGCAAAGTGTACCACTCCGTTTCAAATCCTTACGAATGAAATTTCAAAAAATCCCTCTCGGGTGGGCACCTAAATTTCCCAAAGAATAAGAACGTTTGTTAAGTTCTTGGCCAGAAATTTATTGAAACAACCAGGCGTGGATCGCAATTTCAATTTTATTACATAAAATACTTCAGTAACAGTAAATACACACTAGATGGCGAAACACTGCTTGTATTTAAATACGACCCAAATAATCAAAGATTGATATCTCAAAGCTTCAAATCTCCACGTCCCTAATTTTAGGCTATGCGTTTCCTGTTAATCAGTCATGCTACTCTTTGATGTACTTCGGTTATGAAAATGTAGTTTTAGACCTTTTTACAGGTTACAGAATACTGCTCAACATTTTTATTAGTTACTTCATTAATTTATCATAAAATAGCTTACTCAATATGTGTACAACGTGGATAAGTATTCGTCAGTGAAAGAGTACCGTGAAATTGGCATGATTAGGGCAAAAACTGTCATGAAAATCTTGGCCAGGATGGCTATTTGATTGTCGTAATTAAATAAATAAATAACATACTTTGAAGTTGGTCACAATTTTTATTAATCAAACTCGATGCGCATTTCGGCCTGTTAAGGCATTTTCAAGAGTATTATAAGTACTATAAGTATATAGAAAATACCACAAATGGCGCGGTAAACGCCATCTGTGGTGCGATGCTACATTTTAGGATTACGTATGCTCAAACAAGGTCCATTTAAATATATGGATATCTACTTGCTGAAAACGAATCCTGGTGTAGCTAACCTCAGCGTGATAGGCACGTTACCACAATCGAATAAAATAATTTTTTTATGTTCTATTCTACTATAAGTATATATATAAGTACTAAGGTAATAACAGAAATATATAATGTTACAATCAATAAAAGGGTGGGAGGTTAAATTATAGAAGCGCTAAGTAGAGAGTTATTACCGAAACCTATTTGACCATTAATGTGAACTTTTTTATTTTTAATAGCTTTATTTATTTCACATCTGCCAACCACATGTTTTTTACATATTTTAACAGTTTGATATTTTCTTTACATAATGAGTGATTATTATTTAAGACACGACAAGCTAGACCTGAGTTAGGTTTGTTTGATTTAATATAATTGAAATGCTGCAAGAAACGAGTTTCAATGTTTCTTTTTGATTTTCCTATATATACAGATGGATTGAGAACCGAACATAGGCATCATCTTTTACGACGTGGCATAGCAAAAGTCCTACAAATACCTTGTCATCAATTAAATGTGTTGTTAACCCTGATATACTTTATCTGTATTTTGCATAATTTTTGTGTTTTTGAAATCTTACTCCAATATTTCTTTTTGATTTTCCTATACACAGCGATGGATTGAGAACCGAACATAGGCATCATCTTTTACGACGTGGCATAGCAAAAGTCCTACAAATACCTTATCAGTCAGCTTTTCATATAAATGTACAGTGATATACGTCCAATAAATGAAATTTAGTTTCAGGGGTGTTACGCTGTGTTCAAAAGATTTTGAGTTTGTTTAAGAAATGAAAAGATAAAATATCGGCAATGAAATACCTAATTTCTATGTTCGGTGCACAATTTGCCTTACTTTTACAGATAATGTTACAGTTTGAACATTTGATCTCATAGATTCCTGGTTTTCTTTTATACTTTTCTGCTTGTCAATTGATTATTTACCCNTACAAAACCTCGAAAGGGTAATAAAGAGTCTTGATTTGTAGAATATTATTATTTCCACTTAGATTTTTGTTATTGAAGTAAGCTACCCTAATATTGTATTGATGTAAGGTTTTACTAACCATTTCGCTTATCTTACCTAAACATAGTAATTTTCTCCAAACGTTATTATTGGAATTGGAATTACCTGGGTAAATGATGTTATTAGATTTTTGTTTTTTCTTTAGTAACTTACTATCTATTTCTGTTGTAGCCAATATTTTCTGCTGTTAATGTTATCAAATTTACTTTTTTGTTATATATTTTTTTCCGATAAAAGTATTCAGTTCTATTTATCATGGAATAGAATGCTGCTAATTTTATGTTAAAGGGATGATTAGGATCAGAAGAAATGATACAACCTGTAAACGTGTCTTTTCTATAAATATTAAATTCTAATTTATTGTTTTTGTTGATAGAAATATTTAAAACTAGAAAGTTTTAGTTTTTCTCCAATTTAATACATATTTTAATAAGGGGTTATTAGTGTTGAACAAACTTAATTCAAATTTATTCAGAAAGAATCGCAAAAGACAAAGTACCCGTACCAAGAGCTAACGGCAGATACCTTTTATTTTTATTTTTATGATTGTAGAAATATTTATTTTTAAATTGCGTGAATATCAGATAGTTCATAAATTTTTGTACTTTCGTTAATTTGACATGTTAGGGGGAGGTTTTGCCACATAACCCAAAATTTTTATACGCTAACTTTTTAATTAGTTTTCATATTGAATTACTAAAGTAAAATACAAACGGTTGATTGTACGTTTTTAATACCTAACACCATTAAACTGACGTGAATTCCGGTTTCGAGATTGAAAACAGCCCATATGCCCCAGAGTTTTTTCACTGCGTTAAAATTAAATTACTCTCGAGGTTTCGGACGAGTGTTAATAATTTGAAAAGGACGGTGCTGTTCCGTGGACTATAAATTGGTAATTTACTTAGACATATAACTCATAGTCGGAAAACGGGCGATTTGAACTTCAAGCTTTAAATCGTTTTATTTTTCAAGCTGTTAATTTGCGAATAAGCTACATTGGACTATTTAACGTTTCATAAAAATGTTCCAAACCAGTTCTCTTTTGTTTAGATTAGTTCTCAAAAGGGAAAAGAAAAAAGGACACTGCTTACAATTTTTTTCTTTAATTTTTAGCTTTTATGCTACCGCGTTGAAGGCATTGTAATTGCTCAAAAAAGCGATGGAATGTCTCCAACATTTTTGTTAGGTACTGATAAAAGTATGACATGATCAATCCAAAGCGCAATGAATGGAGAGTATTCCATTATTCAGAATTCTTCTATAGAATAAATAATTTAGTAAATAGCAAATCACTTTATTTTATAAAAGTTGAATCAAATTACACGAATTTATATTTTTTGCTAATAAATAGTTTTCTACATAATAAGAAAGACATATGCAGTCTGGAAAGTCGTTTAATTATGTATTTGTTTAATTATTTGAATGCGTCTCTACTACCCGACCCAACGGGACTTGAACCTTGAACTAGAGTGGATGGATCGGCTTGCTAGTTTCGATGATTTAGGAAGTCGGTCCATAGGTTCAACCATAATGGGGGAGGGTTCTTTAAGAGAATCCAGACTAAGACAAGTCCCTGAAAGAGGGCAGCAGCTCTTTCAGTACTCAAGGTGACCGAGATCACGAGGATCGGTATGGCACTCTGATGCACAATACTGCGATGTGGAAGGCAACGGGAAACCACCACATTATGATCCTGAATACAACGTACAAATGATAAATTAAATGATGACGTCCTCTGGGGTAAAGCACTCCGGACGTAAACTAGTCCCCTATTCGGATGTCTGGGCGGGGACTACCTCGGGGGATGTCATCAATAAGTGCAATAGGATTAGATGCAATATTTCACGAGTTGGAGCGTGGAATGTTAGGACAATGAGGCAAGTAGGAAAATTGGAAAATTTATAAGTAGAGATGAGTGGATTAGAATTAGGTATAGTAGGCATTAGTGAAGTCCGTTGACCCGAAGCTGGAGACTTCTGGAGTGGAGACTTTAGAACACATACATGATCGGTGAAAGGTAATTCGGGGGTAAGAATTGTAATGCGTAGAAAAGTAGGCCAGAGTGTAGAAAGTTATATACAAAAAAGCGATAGGATATAATTATGGTTAAATTAAACTCAAAGCCGGTAAAAACGTTATTAGTGCAGGTCTACATGCCTACATTATCTTACAGTGATGAAGACGTTAAAGCGGTTAATGCAGATATAGACGACGTGTTAAGTTTAGTGAAAGGGCAGGAAGACTTAATAGCTGTAGGAGACTTCAACGCAGTAATATGTGAGGGTAATGTGGATGCAATAGCAGGTTCTTTTGGACTAGGCAATAGAAATGATAGGGGAGATAGAATTTTGTGATAAACATAACTTAACCGTCGCGAATACTTTATTCAACCATCACGTTAGGAGGCGCTATACGTGGAAGATGCCAGGTGATTTAGGGAGATATTAGTTAGATTACATATTTGTTGGGCAAAGATTTAAAGCAATGTAGGAGTTATTCAGGAGCAGAAATAGACAGCGATCATAACTTAGTAGTTATGAAAACCAATCTTAAATTGAAAATTCTGAAAAAGAGGAAAGGTAGGAGACGTCTTGACTTAGAAAAGCTAAAATGTAACGAAACGCGTGATAGGCTAGGTAAAAGGACAGATGAAATATTAAAGGCGGCGGGAGAAACAAGAGACAGAATGGAACTGCATTAAAACATGCCTAAAGTTAGCAGTTACAAATATACTAGTTCTTAAACGAAACGAAAGTAGGAAACCCTGGATAACAAATGAGATTTTAGGATTAATAGAAGAAAGGCGGAAATACAAAAACAGGACAAACGAAGAAAGGCAAAAAAGATATAAGGCTATAAAGTGGGATATAATTAGGAAGGCAGCTAAGGAACAACGGATTGATAGGATGTGTAAAGAAGTAGAAGAAAAGTTTGAAGTAGGTAAAACCGATGAGGCGTATAATATAATTAAAAAGAATTTTAGAGATGTAGGATACAGAAGTAATAATATAAGAAACTAGGCAGGGGTTATTATGGTAGAAAATGAGAAAAAGAATAATAAAGAAAGAATATTTAGAGAACCTATACGCAGGCTCTGAGTTAGGAGATATATTAGAGAAGAAAGATAGTGTGGAGATAGACGAGGTAAGTTACAGAGAAGAGTTCGATGTACCATTAGAAATCTTAAAGAATAATAAGGCGCCAGGGATAGGTGGGATACAGGGGGAAATTCTAAAACATGCAGGACAAGAGGTTAGAGATCGTATGTTTAAGCTAGTCAGTCACATTAACGAGAAGGGGAAAGTTCCAGAGGATTATAAACGGAACGTGGTAGTAACCATGCCTAAAAAGAGAGACGCGGATAGGTGCGAGACATTTAGAACAATTAGCTTAACTTCCCATGCGTCAAAAATCTTAACTATAATTGTACAGAGAAGGATGAAAAAAAGGACCAATGAACTATTAGGGAAAGATCAATTTGCGTTTAGAAGAAATAGAGGAACGCGGGAGGCCATTCTTGCTTTACGTGTAACAATGGAGAAAACTATAGAAAAAAGAAGGAGTTCGTAAATAAGATTTGTAGATTTAGAAAAAGCTTTTGACAATGTTAAATGGAACAAGATGTTACATATACTTAAAAATGTACGGATGAGTTACAAAATTAGAAGAGTGATACTTAGTTTGTATAAAGAACAGGCAGTTATAGAGCGAATATAAAGATAGGAGACGAAAAATTAGAAGAAGTGGCTGATTTTTGATATCTATGAAGTCAGATAAGTCAGGACGGAAGGAGTAGTACGGGTATAAAGCAGAGGATAGCACAGGGTCGTATCGCCTTTAATAAAAAGAAATCACTTCTATGCTCAGCTGCAGCGATGGAGAATGTAAACAATACCGCTTGTCGATCGGTTAAAATGAACATCAACAAAACTACCACTACTACGCATAATGATTAGATGCCTATCACGGTATAAATGAATTAATTACATTTGTTCATCGATGATAGTATGTAGTCATATTTAAATTACACCTCAGCAAGTGAGTACACAAAAGAAACAAAGAAATGTAAGTTTCCTAAGCACTAATACACAGGTAGGTATACTTTTTGACCTACAGTTCTCTCATACAAAATACGAACTCGTTTTGGCTTTTATTAATATCATTAAATATGACAAGTTCTTCTCCCTATCAGTCACTGTTAGCACCATTGCTTCGAGTGGTCGAAATTCAATTTTATGAACAATTTGTTTAATCGCTTTCTTTGTGTTAAAAATTGTTTGTAAATAGGTATGCAACACATCGTACACTTTAGCACAAGAAATTGCTGATACTAAGTACGTAATACTACTTTGCCCTGTGTTGACAGCACTCATAATTTCTTTTATTACGAAACACTTTGAAAATAAACCTTTCTACTTAGACAAGAGCAATAGTAAAAAACTGTTTACCTTTTCAAGCTCAGATTTTTCGAGAATTCCGTTATTGTTTTGGTCGTAATGTGAAAACATTATAGATACGAGATAGTCCTTGCTGTGATTATTTTGTGACATCAACCTTGCGTGGTTATAAAGGAGAAGATTGTCCTGGAAAAGAAAAAAGTGGTCGTGAAACGTGTAAAGTGAAACAGTTGTTAATCGCGGCTCACCTTCATTATTTCATATGCCTCCATGGAGCATTTGCTTTGATCGTGGGAATGTTTTCTTTTGTAGTGATTTAAACCGGTGCCAACCTCATTTTCTTTGACGTTTTCATCAGTTCTAGTCGTTGCGTCGACTGATGTTCTGTTTTTTATCTGTAAAAAAACGGGGCTTATTGCAAGTGTTGTTGTTAAGGAACCTTATTTGTGATATGCCGACGCAGGGACTTTTTGGCATAAACATTTTCATATTTTATTATACCTTTAGTGTAAATTTTGTTGTTATTGGACTTAGAAATATTTTCGAAATTTACGGTCACGTAGGCAAATTCGCAGAAGCACAAATGAGGGTTTATCCCATGGTTAGTATATTGTGCATTGGTATTACCATCAATAACCTCGTTATTGGGAGGGATAATTTGTCGATTTCGGAATCTAGTGTACAAAATTTTAAGTTTGATAGAATAGTTATTTTGTAGACTCGCTGAGAGTAACTAGACATTAGTTATTTTCATAAGACANTTATATATTAGTGAGCAAAATAAAACGTACAAGAGAATTAACTCTGAACTCGAATATTAGTTACTACGAAAATAATCAAATGGTATCTTTTCGGTTAACATACTAACCATACAAGTCAATTTATATTAATAAATTGTATTACCTGCATGCCAACAGTACAAATGAACAAAAAGTTCGAATCAATAATTTGAATATTTCGAACGTAAAAAACAGTCGTCTATTAGTAACTATAATAATTCATAAAAAATTACACGCCACCTAACAGGTATACTTTATTTGATGCATTATAATGATAATGAATTGATAGAAGAGAGGCGGAAATACAAAAAGAGGACAGACGAAGAGGGTTAAAAAGATATAAGGCGATAAGGTGGGAAATAATTAGGAAGTGTAGGGTAACTAAGGAACAGTGGATTCATATGAGGTGTAAAGAAGTAGAAGAAAAGTATGAAGTAGGTAAAACGGATGAGGCTTATAATATAATTAAAAGGAACTTTAGAGATGTAGGGTACAGTAGCAATAATATAAGAAACGAGGTAGGGGTGATTTTGATAGAAAATGAGACAAAGGCAGACCAGGTGGAAATAAAACTCAGAGAACCTATATGCAGCCCATTAATTAGGAGATATATTAGAAAAGAAAAATAGTGTGGATACAGATGAACTATGTTATCCAATTACGAGGGAAGAACTCCATGTAGCATCAAAAAACTTAAAGAATAATAAGGCACCAGGTATAGATGGAATACAAGCGGAAATTTGCAGGACATCGTATGTTCAAGCTACAGTTGGTTGCATTTACGAGACGGGGAGAGTCCCGGAAGATTATAACGGAACGTGGCAGTAACCATACCAAAAAAGAGAGACGCGAATAGGTGCGAGAAATATAGAACAATTATCCCAATTCCCATGCCTCAAAAATAATAACTAGAATTGTACAGAAAAGAATGGAGAAAAAAGCGGAAACACTAGTAGGGGAAGATCAATTTGGGTTTAGAAGAAATAGAGGAACGCGGGAGGCCATTCTAGCTTTACGGGTAACAATATAGAAAACTATAAAGAAAGGGAAGAGCGCGTACATAGGATTTGTAGATTTAGAAATAAATAACAATAGGCAGTTATAGAGCTGGGACGGTAACGTAGAGAAGTAAATATTAGGAAGGGAATCAGACAAGGATGCACACTGTTACCGCTACTCTTTAATCTATACATCGAAGACATGATTAAAATCATTAAAGACAGTACAGCTGTAGGGATAGAGGGACAAAAGATTGGTATGCTTAGATTTGCAGATGATATAGCAGTATTATCATCTAACAAGAAGGAGTCAGAGATAGCTTTAAATAAAACAGAAGCAGTATTGACAAAACACTATTGTATGAAAATAAATAAAGGTAGAACAAAAATACTAGTATGCAAAGGAAGCAAAAGTAGAGAAAAAGCGAATGTTAAGATAGGAGACGAAGTGGCTGATTTTAGGTATCTAGGAAGTATCAGTTAGATAAGTCAGGACGGAAGTAGTAGTATGGATATAAAGCAGAGGATAACGCAGGGTCGAGTCGCCTTCAATAAAAAGAAGTCGCTTCTATGCTCGGGAATGGTTAATTTAGAATTCGAAAAAGATTGTTAAAAGTATATTTGGAACGCAGCACTGGAAGGGTGCGAAACATGGACAGTGGGCGCAGCGGAAAAGAAAAAGTTAGAAGCGTTCGAAATGTGATGTTACCGGCGAATGATGAGGATACCGTGGATAGAGAAGGTTAGAAATGACGAGGTGAAGAATAGGAGAACAGAGGACTCTATGGAAGTCAATAAAAAATAGGCAAGATAGGTAGGTAGGACACCTCAGGCATGAAGGTCCAGTCAGAGGCATATTAGAGGTAGAAACAGAAGTTAAGAGAAGTAGAGGTACACCTAGATTAGGTTACTGTTTGCAAATAGTTAAGGATGTGGGATGTTCTAGTTTTAGGGAAATACGAAGACTAGCTTAGAATAGGAAGGAATGGAGATGCGTGTACAACCATTCTTAGGACTGGCGACCTTATGACGATGATGATAAAATGATAATAAAAGTTTCGTGGATCATTGAGAAGCTTGTTAATTCAAAGCGATTGATAATTTACTAATATGTCCGTTATTTTATTAAATAGCAGCGTATAAGGTTGATAGAGTGGCTCAGTCAGTGGCTGTATCAAGAGCCGATAGTCGATCTGGGGATTTTAGTTGTGCGTTCGTTGGTACATTTACAAAACCTCGAAAGGGTAATAAAGAGTCTTGAATCTATCTTTTAAGAATGATTTATTCTTAGTATATACAACTTTTTATAGTACAACTATTTACACGGTATAAAGTTCAAAGGCTGAATCAGCGGTATACATTATTACTGTGGAACTGTAGTTTGGTTATATTATACTGTTGGTGCTCGACTATAAACGTGAAAGATTCTAGGTATATAAAAACTTAATTCTTGTAGCTTTTCAAACGTATGTAATTTTTAAAAATGTATGTTCGAACAATCGACAAAAAAGAGAATTTATTAAATAGTAGTACTCTGGTAAGTTTATCGATGGTGTACTTGGATTTGGAAATCATTTGTAAGTTCGAATGGTTAGAAAACTGTAAAAATGTACTCAAATAGACGAGAAGCAACTTGTTCGTCCATTACAGGTAGAAAGGGAACACTACGAAACCTTGTTTGTAGTTTAACGGAAGTTAACTTTCGAAAACTGTGTTCAAATTTCTGACAAACTTGAATTAAGCCTCAAACAGCTAGGAATATTTTGAAACATAACAAGTGCAAATGCTGGAACTTGCTGGCTAGATATCTACTAAAGAAATTTTCCCGGAGGATCACATAAGGCGGAGAGCTTTGAGAAGGAATGATGAGAGAGACGAGCAGAAATGATAAATTTATTGAACAAATTCTGTTCAGTGATGAGTCTTTCTTTCTATTAGTCATCATAATCTATAGCTGTATAGGTAACTCGAGAGAAAATAAAAGCTTGAGTATTTCACAGCGAGCACGTTACCCTTAAACGGTTAATATTAAATATTAATGTGAAAATTCATTTTTAATTTTTATGCACTGCAAATTACCTCAAGTTACTTATGAATTTTAAAGTGTTTCATTTAGCATATATATATATATATATTAGTTCGACGGACTTAACACTTAATAGGTACAGTTTCGTCACTGTTGCTGTTGTCACCTTTCGTAGCTTGATAGTCAGAGCATTGGGCGTGACACATTTGTAGAGAATAGAAAAACCGCAAAACGGTCGTTTATAGACAGTAATAGAACCATTTTGAAATTTGAAGTGATTTTTAATAGTAGTTTATAATTACTGCCTTCATAATCGGATTGGTAAATTCAGTATTGGATCGTTCAAGCAATTTACGAAATACCTCTAAATTTTGTTTGTACTGCAATTATGCATTAACTAGTATATTAATTTTTTGAGTTTTTTGATTTTCCTATACAAAAATGGTTCGATTGCTTTCTATAGAGAACTATCTTGCAGATTTTTAATTCTTACAAATGACACATTGAATGTGAAACTATTCATTCCATATTTTTCATAATAATGTTACCTTATAACTTTACTTTATATTTACCGCTGTTCTCACGCAACATAATCGTATAAAACTTATTTACTTTCTAGCAACTTCGCTCTGTAATCTGGTCTCGAAATGACGTTATGCGCGTGTGAGACCAATTTTGGTCGACGAAGTGTATGGCATTGAGGAGAATAAGCTCCGGTATCGCATATCATAATCATTATCAATCCTACCAATATTCCATGCATTTGAAATATACGTAATAGAATCTTTCTATGATCTGTTAAACTTTTTGCATTAGTCTATTTCGAGTATTTCAAAATATGTCGAGGAGAAATTTAAAGATATAATTGCTAATTCTTGTTTCTAATACAACTTTTCAGTTATTCTAGATTCGTTGGTAACTTTTCCAGTTTGAATAAAACGAGATTAAATCCGCTGCAGTTAAAACGGACATATTAGTTACATTTTTGAAGGTACTTAAATTATTTTCTTCTAAAAAATGTAAGAAATTCCCTTCTTTTCCACTAACAGGATCCCGCCCTATTTTCCGGAAATGCAAATAAGTTTATATATTAGTGAGCAAAATAAAACGTACAAGAGAATTAACTCTGAACTCGAATATTAGTTACTACGAAAATAATCAAATGGTATCTTTTCGGTTAACATACTAACCATACAAGTCAATTTATATTAATAAATTGTATTACCTGCATGCCAACATCCCTATTTCTATTTATGTCCCTTAGGGTGAAAGCAGTATCAACAGATGTAGAAGTTTCGGTAATCAGATAGTCTGGTGTAGGTGTTGGTTCTCTGAAGTACTGTTTCACTCCTTCCAACGTTGGTGCCCATCCTTTGCCTGTTAACAATAATTAAATTTAGCAACTAACTATTTTATAATCGAATAGCTACAGGATCTTAATTTTATTATATGCTGAAATAATTATTTTAATTATGAAGAAGTAATTTACATTGCATTATAACCATATATTATAGATAGGCTTGGTAGTAGTTTATCTAGATAATAATAAAGTACAGGCAGTTATAAAACTTCAACGCCTTATTATTCGATCAATTTATTTTACCCATTAACATCATCATCATAGGATCGTCAATTCTAAGACTGGTTGGACATGCACCTCCACTCTTTCCTATCCTGAGCAAATCTTCGCATTTCCCTAAAACTAGAACATTCCACATTCTTAAGTATGTTAAGTATAAGATGTTAAATATATTTAAAAATGTAGGGATGAGTTACAAAGATAGAAGATTGATACATAGTTTGTATAAAGAACAGGCAGTTGCAACATAGAGTAGTAAATATTAGGAAGGGAGTCAGACAGGGATGCACACTGTCACCGCTACTTTTTAATCTATACATCGAAGATGCGATCAACATCATTAAAGACAGTAGAACTATAGGGATAGATATACAAGGGCAAAAGATTAGTATGCTCAGATTTGCAGATAATATAGCAGTATTAGCATCTAGCAAGGAGGACCTAGAGATAGCTTTAAATAAAATGGATACGGTACTGATAAAACAGTACTGTATGAAAATAAATAAAAGTAAAACAAAAATACTGGTATGCAAGGGAAGAAAAAGTAGGGAAAGAGCGAATATAAAGATAGCAGACGAAAAATGAGAAGAAATGGCCGATTTTAGGTAACTAGGAAGTCAGATGAGTCAGGACGGAAGGAGTAGTAGGGATATAAAACAGAGGATAGCCCAAGGTCGAGTCGCCTTCAATAAAAAGAAGTCACTTCTATGTTCGCGAATGGTTAATTTAGAAATAAGAAAAAGGTTGTTAAAGGTGTATGTTCGGAGCTTGGCGCTCTACGGGTGCGAAACAGGGACAGTGGGCGCTGCGAAAAAAAAGCTTAGAAGCTTTCGAAATGTGGTGTTATAGCCGAATGATGAGGATACCGTGGATAGAGAAGGTTATAAATGATGAGGTATTAGGAAGAATAGAAGAACAGGGGACTATGGAAGTCTATAAGACAGACGAGATTTAGTTAATTAGTAGGACACTTTCCCGGGAATGAAGGTCTAGTCAGACATATTAGAGGCAGAAACGGGAGTTAGGAGGCGTAGAGGTAGACCGAGATTAGATTACTATTCGTAAGTAGTTATACTCTCATCCTTATGAGGGTTGTTTTAGTTTTAGGGAAATGCGAAGATTAGCTCAGGATAGGAAAGAGTGGAAGTGCGTGTCGCAACAGTCTTAGGACTGACGACCTTATGATGAATCTAATCTAGACCAACCCCTACTCCTCTTAAATCCTGTTTCTGCAAGCAATGGCAAACGATGTTTTTTATTTAGAAGTTTCAAGGAATTGAAAAATTTTAATACGTTCGCTGTAATCTGCGTTAGTTTCGTTACCTATATCAATAGTTATTTATAGTTCTATTATTTGATCCTCCTATATCTTGTATGATTTAAATAGGACTAAACCATATCGTTTCATGCGGCTAACGTCATTCAAGTTAGGTACAATAATACAGAAATGACTGGTTCAATAATGTTAGAAGTCAATTGCTAAGTGTTTGGGTATTTGCTCTATGATTGTATGATTTAGATTGTACATTGATCCCCTCTTATTGTTTAAACTAATTCGTTCTTTTATTGATTGCCCGGCACTATTACAATTAATTATCATTCGAATTCCTAAGTAATTATTACGTGATTCCCAAGAAGGCTACCGTTATGTAACTTATCTTGACAACGCAACTTACTAATTTACCGTTCATGTAAATTATTTAATGATTTATCCGTATTACCTGATCTTTTTGATAGTAATAAATCCATCGCTTTTTTCAAGAAGTCTAAAGAGAGTTAATTCACATTCTGCTAGCGAACTGAAGTAATAATTCAAGTTCTTATTTTCGTATATCATGCAGGGTGGAGTGGCTTGTAATAAACTGAAATCGCATCTGTGTCTGCAAATGGTTAATTAGAAATTCTAAAGAAAAGTTAGATGTATTTGAGATGTGGATTTGTAGGCGGATGATGAAAATACCGTGGATAGGAATAATTAAAGATGAAGGAGTATTCAGAAGAGTAAGAGAACAAAGGGTGCTATGAACGTCAATAAGGAAAAGCAGATACATTGGATGGTAGAACACATTCTGAGATATGTATGAAGGGCTTGTTAGACACATTAGAATCATAGATAGGAATGAAGACGAGCAGAATGCAGATTTTCCTCTGGTTGTTTAGGATCTGGTTTGGACGTTCAAAATTGGCATAGTCCACAATAAAATTGTCGCATTTACTTTATTCTTTCAACTTACTAACTAGACTAGAGCGGTTGCTGACAGAACGCCTACTTTTACTCATGAAAGACGTTGTAAGGAATATCGTAACATAGAAAAGAGATGTCAGATAGGAATTGCAGCGGACACTAATAATGAAAAAGGAACAACATTACACCAATTGATGTGTAACAGACAAGCAGAATTTGGGCATGTTGTCAGCATCGGACTTTAGAGAAAGTTGAACATTCTGGGGCATTAACGATGTTTGTGAGGTATGTCAAAATGCTACGAGATAAGTAAAAATTTGGAAGAACGTTCCTCATTCAATTCTAAAACTTCTGTAAAAATTACAAAGCGATTCACTAAACCGTTAAAAAGTTATTGAAATTTTAAACAATTGTAATTTTACACGTCATTTTATGGAGATTCGTTAACCGAACAGATTAAATTTATTTTTATTAACAGAAAAAAGCTACCAGAAATTTCAAACTTTTATAATAAGTAACTTGAACTCTGGAGAATCACTTTAGCGTAAGGTTATTCAAATTCACTAAATGGTTATCGAGGAAAAAATGAAAAATTAGCTGAAAATCTCGTTTTTACTTGATAATATAATGATAATATTTATAATTGTCTGAAATAAATGCAATTTTAAAGTTTTAATTATTATTTAAACATATTAAAAAGTTTTACGCTCATTATTAATAGAGATTGAAACTAAAAATTTTTTGTTTCGAAGTTGAAATCAAGGCACATTCACTGCCAAAAGTCAGTTAAGAATTTTCCATATTATTCGTTATTCCTTATTTTATTCAAAGTTTTTGGTCAAATTCCAAATTTTCTCTCAAACCGTATAGTTTTTTTTAGTATAGATAGTATTTATTTACCTCATGATATGCTGCAAAACCTAATTAATCACGAATTTCTAATTTTATGTACTCTTGTCTCCGATTGTACCTCTCAAACGTCCTTAAGGAAAGCCGATCGTGATCTTTCGCGTATCTGAGCAATCTCTAACCGTTGCATCGCTTACTATTATTCGGTTATCTATTTTCACTTTATCTGTACTACTTATGAAGCATTTCCTAACTTAACAAGGGCGTGTTCAAGACACACCAAATGACCAAAGTCCCTTCACGTGAAAACAAAAAACAAGATACGTTCACTCTCACAGATAATTTATTGCGGACTATGTCAATTTTGATCGTATCAACTATAGGATGTTCAAGTTCTTGGGCAATACAAAGATTCATTCAGCATAGAAAAGAATGAGTGTGAGCGTCCAACTCAGTCCGACCAACACTTGAATAGTTTTATTTTATTGAGTGTCACAGTTACTGTTCGTTTCAAGAAGTTGGAGATATGCCCCCTTCCCTTTATTAGGATGCGCCGTAGCATAATTCCAAATTCAATCATATTTGTCTGCGGAGCTCATTTCTCCACCGATCATCGAGCGAGAACTAGATAAAAGTGTAAACTACTACCAGTACCATTTGCAAAACTATTTAAACTGCCTCGTTAAAATTTAAGAATATGTTTTATTTAAAAGCATATTTAGCCAAAAATAATAACAAGTGAATTAACTTAACATTCTACACACCTATAAAACTTTTGCTTTATTTTCTATTGTTAATTTATATACATTTTTGTTTTAAGAAATTGCTAAACATTTTCTTCTAGTACTATACAGTTCTAGCTGATCTCCTAAGACCGCCTATCGAGAACTCTGCTTGTTCAAGCTTGTTGCAACTATTTCTGTCTTGCTCACGCCTAGGTGTATTCTTTTATCTTCGCGCAGATTTCTTCAAGGTCACAATTCTGACAAATTGGAATAGACTGTGCATATAGGTAAAACCAAATTCCAATTGGAATACTCCAATACCGCAAGGATTTACCGTCTTCTTGTCAGTAAATTGGTACATAGATCTGGATATTAGGAATTCATCAAATTAGATAAAAATCAATGTATATCAGTTAAAATTGGTTGCAATTAGATTTTCCGAGTTCGACGAAAGTTTCAAAGGATAAACATTCAATCCGTAAGGAATCTGGGACAAATAAACAAAAAGTTCCTTTTCGGACTCTAAGCTTTTGTTATTAAATGGATCTAAAGCACGATAGCTAGCTACTCGATAGATTTGTTGAGCACAACAGAGCCCTAAAACTTTTGTAGGGTCTACGATAGCTTCGCAAAACAAAGTTGTTTAATTAATTTGATAACATTTTCACACCGGAAAGCAAACATACAATCAGTAACATGTTTGTACTGTTTAATTTTTAGATGTTTAAGAAATGTCCCCATTTGATGCTAATAATATCGCAACATATCCCCTCGTAAAAAAATTGGACGTTGTTTTTAATATTACTTGATAAATTTAAATTGTAATTGTGATTAAGACACCTTATTACTAGAGAAAATGCCAGCTTTTCCAAGTTCTACTGGATCGACTCTCACGAAATATCTCATTTAGTTTTTGAGGATTAATACAGTGGAATTCGTTTATTATGACTCCGCCTATATTGACCAACCACTTAATATGGTGTAATTGCAGAGTTAAGTTTGGTTTTCATATTAAACTCTCTATAGAAAAGTTTGGATATAATGACTCCGTTTAAAGTGACATATCGTTTATTATGATTCTCAAGAAATCATATATCCGGCTATAGTGACCCAAATGATTAATAATAACATTTTCGCTCATTTTTCTGACCCTTCTTATGTATATTAATATTACAATTCATCATTCTTTTCCTTTTTCTGTTAATAAATACATAAAGTTTGTAGTTTTTCTCTCTATTAAACTAAAAAACTAACCAAAATAGAAAGTTGTTTATTTTCTAAGACTATGCTTTGTATGTCGTCCGCTTAGTATGACGTGTTTGTTATTTTCCTTCGATGTCATTATAATAGGATTCTACTGTAATTAGACAAAACACTAAAATTCTGCTTTCCAGCTTTTAGTTTACCTTGAAGAAATGTTGTGAAAAATAGTAAACGTCTGTATGATACAAACATTGATAATAATAAACACAGGAAAATACCCAAATGAAGAACTATTAATGTTTTTTTTTTTCGAGTTCTTCAATAATCTCCATAAAAATGTAGTGGCTATATCAAAAGCACAAAAATTTTCATTCCAAATTCAGCTAGAGCTAGCTAACCATAGAGCTTACATTACCCACTTGCGATCAATAATAACTGAATTAAAGGGCCTGGGAGTCGTTCGTAATATACGATCGCAAAAGGGGTTGGGAGGAGGAGCGTAACGAGATATCACATGATTGAAAAGGAGGGGGGTCTATGGAAATGTGACATTCGCAGTTCAACAATTTTATTTTAATGTTTTTCTTAACTTCGGCATTCTTAATATTTTTTATTACGATAAACATGATATTTTTAATGACAAAAAAATCGTATATAGAATAGGGGTGGACTAGCTTTTGTGAAATAATATTTGTTGAGAGATCGTTAAAAGTGAAACTTGCATTTCGAAATGGTAGGAAGGGGTCCAAAAAATGACCCCTTACCTAAATGGAAGCAACTCCTACAACTAAGTTACGATAAAACCTTTATCTGTGGAATATTAATGCGCCTGTGATCTAATGAAACTAAATGAACTTTTTAGGTATATTAGACAAGATAGACTGACGATGATCAACGCACGGCCGAAACTATTGAGTCGATTTGAATGAAATTTTGACAGCATATTCTCGTACATAGGGGCGCACTATAAACGGATTTTGCGAAAATCACATTCTAAAGGTTTTAAAAAACAAAATAAAAATTTCAGATAAACATTGATGAGGTGTCTTTCAATCTAAGATTTTTTTCGTTGTATCATCGAAATTTGATAACGAGCTTGAAAGCGAATATCTTCTGACTAATGGGTGAAAAATACAATATTTTAAAAAGGGTTTGTTGCATTTTATTTTTTATTTCATTCCATAGGAAGGGCGCTCAAAAAAAGTTCCAAAAATTTTATCATTTCTATTTTTGAGCCATCAATCTATGTACGGACAAAAAAATTTAATCATAATATGTGTACAAATGGAGATGAGTGGACTGTGACGTGCATACAGACAGACGCACAGATAGACGACTTCCTATTAGTTTTTCGTGTACCAAGCGCATACAATATTTTTGAATTTATTTCTGCAAGAAAAATTGGCCGCATGCATGGGCGTAAATAGGTAGGGGTAATGGGGGGGGGGTTCTCTACCCCCCCTGGAAAAAGGCTCTTACGGGTCACGATATCGGCATAAAGCTTAAAAATATAGAAACCAAACACATTAAAACTATACATATAAACCTATAGCTATTGAAAAATCTGCCCCCTTCCCGCTAGGAAGAATTTCTCGCTATGCCCATGCCCGTACGATTTATTTACAAATTCATACAGATTTTCATAAAACATACGTTCCAATAGCCACATTTTTCTATTACAAATAAATGTCCTCATTACCAATTAAATAACAACAATCATAAATGCGTATCTTCTTCTCGATGTACAATAAAAAACGCAAACTGCAAAAGGCGAGAACACATTAAATTTTAAAAGATATTCGTAATAACTTTTTCTTTCTAAAAACACGTTCGTGTGACCATTGAAGGTCACCTCGGAGTATTAGTGAAAGTTATGCGTGTGTTTACCGCTATATAAAAACGACTAGAAATATGAGCAAAAAGCTTATCTCTTAAAATAGGGACTAAAAAGCATCAGCGTTTAACAAACACAAACAACTTATTTCATTTCTATTCAACAGTATATCGAGAGAATCGAAGTAATAAACACGTATTTTAAAAGTCGTGATGGACGTTCATTTAAATATGAAATATATAAGTGGGATCTTTCGGTTAGATACATTTTAATCGTGTTAATTAGTGGTTGGTGCTTTTAAGGTCGAAAACTTACTTTATGAATTAGTTTTACGTCAATCTTTCAAGAGTAAATTTCATAATGGTATTGCCAATAGTAAGGATGAAATGTAAGTCATTTGCATAAAACTTTAATTTTCGATTTCGTAGGTAATAATAATGTAGTTATTTACACTTATAGTATTAAATTGTTGTTTGTATACACTACGAATTTTGGTGTTTTTGAGCAATATCCTTTTACGATAAAAATATGAACCGGAGAACATTATTTCACTCACGATCAATAATATAAACCATTTGCATACCATTTTAAAAAGGCAAACCAATTTTTACTTTACATGTTTCGAAAGGTAAAGATTCGAACACATCCGCCTATGTACGAATTGTTCCGATTGTAACCATTTTATGTTATGACTTTATTAAGGAGCGAGGGTCGTTAACACCTGACGTCATTATTAGGGACGTACTTAGGACGTTAAACTATTTTTTGTGGATAATGAGTTGCAAATACATGTGCAAGACTCAGCGGCAAACACGGCAAAACGGTTCGCAGTTTCATTCGCTTAGCTATGGCAAAAATGGCAAATATTTCGAGTATTTGCGTCGATTTGATTTTTTATTACGAGACAAATATTAAAAACACAGTAAAATGCATTTTGGGGCCTGTTTGTAGCACTACAAGGGATACTATATCTGCAGTAGAGGTGCAACTTTTTTGGTCTGTATCAGCAATCCTTTTAAATAATAATGAGGCATTGTCAAATCTTTAAAAAGATCCTAAAAAAGTCCTAAAAAACTGCGACATGCAAACAAGGTGAGCGTAAACTGCGTCTTGTCACGCTGTGATTCCACTTTAAGTTTAACGCACATACTTTCCAATTAGACAGACAAACGGGACGGAAAAAAAGTTAAGATACGCAACCATTCATGCGTACGGAACGACCGGCATTTTAAAAATCCGTCTCGTCTGCGTACCTACCGTGCGTGCCGATGCGGAAGAACGTGCGGTACCTATGCCTATTCTCCTACGTCTATGTTCGTACTATTTTCGTATTTATACGAATACTAGTTTTTCCCGGCGGCTTCGCTCGCAGAACTCAATATTGTATCTCCATAAAACCTTCTAACTCCTAATTCACCCTTACAACGTTTTAATTTTATGTAATGTCGCCATCCTTAAGGGTTGATTTTTAAAAATTGCCAAAACACGTATTTGCTTAATTTCAACAACGGGTAAATCCGAGTACAAATGAAATATACCCCATGGAAACGTTGCAACCTCTTTTCATTTGAATAATAACATCTCATAGCATATATACCAAGTTTCAAGTAAATTCAACCACAAATAAAGTATGTCCCAAACAAAAATTGCAACACCTTTTTACCCCCCCCCCCTTTGGAGATTAAATTTTTTGCAATGTCGAGATAGGTTTTTCAGAAATTAAATGAGAGACCATTAAGACCAAGTTTCAAGTAAATCTGACCACAAATAATATATGTTCCATTTAAACATTGCAACTCCTGTTCACCACTCATCCCACCCAACAGAGATTGAATTTTTTAACCCGTTTCAAGTAAATCGGACGAAAAACAAACATGCAATCTTTGCAAACCACTTTCAGCTTCCTAAAGAGGTAGAATTTTGTAAAATGTTAAAATAGGTATTTATGTCACTAATTTTATATGAAAAAGCATTACAGCCACGTTTCAGGTAAATCTGACTATAAATAAAACACCATACTTAATCACAGACAGCATTACGTTTAGCTGTCAGTTGCGTTTTGTCATTCCATGTCAGTTGCGTTTACATATACCACGTTTTTCTCGTGGAACGTGATAAAAAGTATCCTATGTCCGTCTCCTGGTTCTAAGGTACCTCCTCACCAATTTTCAGCCAAATCAGTTCAGCCGTTTTTGAGTTATAAATAATGTAACTTAATTATAGTTTAGGGCGTACTATCTGCTTACTATCAACTATATACGAATACTTAAAAAGGTTACCATCTTGTTCCATTTAATATTGAATCAATTTTAAAGTCGTATCCAATGACTTCTACTCTAATATTAAATCTACCTAGTTGAACACGTTAATCAATTATATGTACGACATGCTAACACAGTTAGGTGGGGCGAAACATGCGTTTGTAAACGTTGAATTGCGTAGGGTGACAGGATGTGTACAATTACTAATATATAGGTGGATGCCAATTATAATATTATTGCATGAGCTTTCCTCAAAGCAGCGTCTTTAGTAGAAATCGATGTTCATAATCTATCTACCACCACGGTATTGAGAACTTCCGTCAGTTGGATAAACGAATTCAAAATTTGATTAATTTGAATACAAGTAATCAATTTAATCATAATGGTCAGTAAATAATTCACAGACCTCACATTCTACGCATGTATCTTTGACCAGATACAATAAACTCTGACTTGTTTTCTTATAAAGCACTAGAAATCATACCCTGTAACATGGGTCAAATAAAACAGTATTTTTTCTTAAAACTGGTCCGACACCCACATTCACTTGATGATGAAAAGCTTCCGGTATTTTCTGCCGCAATCGAATTCTGCGTGCAAACGTTTCGCCATGCTTGGCATCTTCAGTGCTTCACGATGTATTATCGGCGGCTGAAAGGTTAATGCGGGTGGGATCTTAGGCGTGCTCAGCGTTGCCAGGTTCAGTAGATAGAATTATCGCACTTTTTAGGAAAAATTATCGTATTAACATCAAAAATATCGTACGTTATTGCGTATGCGCATCGGAGTAATAAGTCTAGTGGTGGGAGTATGAATTTGTAAAGAGAGTCTGTGTACCCCAGTGGTTTTCTCAGTTCTATTACATCATCAATAGATGACACTATAAAAACTTTCCTGACAGGCTAATAACTTCAAATAGAAAAATGAATTTCAGACTGGATTTTAAACATTTTGGAAGAAAGTTCTTTAAATAGTCCATAAATAATTAAATTTTATTGAATGTATACAAATAAACAACTTTCCGACATATATTTATATATGTAAGTAAGTAAGTCCGTTAACCGTCGCCAGTTTNAATCTAATACAATAATAATAATCAACGTATTAATTCTGTTTTATTATTATATCGTCATCACTATCATCACCATTATTCTTATTATTATTTTTATAAAGATTATTCGAATTAAAATGAGATAACATTTCATCAGTGATCTCAAATTTATTACATCCCCTATTCATTTCAATACACTAACTTGTAAGTAAAAGTCCGTTAACCGTCGCCAGTATAGTAAGGAGAAGCTCTTAGGATCTACCTGAGAAGCTTTCGAGAATCAAAAGAGTCGAGCATGTCCGACTCTATTGTAAATTAGAGAGAATTTGTATTTTTATCGAGTGAAAATACCCAGAGACTGTTCAAATGACCATTTGTTCTATGAACAAAAGATTTTAAGAAGGTAGAAAAACGAGGCAACAGGTTGGCAGAAGCAAATATCGTAGTTCCACTACATATTACTATTTGAAAATATTTTTTTAACCCATAAGCACGAATTATCATACGTTTAATAGAAATTTGAATTACGACATCGTACATCGTATTTGAAGCAAAATTATCGTATGTCCCCATAATTATCGTACAGGCTGGCAACGCTGGGTGTGCTTTTATATCATTTTTTCGCTCATAGTTGGCTGCTACTGTAAGATCCTACCCGCATTAACCATTCAGCCGTCGAAAATACATCGTAAATCACTGAAGATGCCATCTATTAAGTATGGCAGAAAAGCCGAGAAGCTCTTTATGATCAATTAGACATCGACCGTGAAAGCCTACGAACTACTGTAAAATTCAAATAGTTTTGTATGTAAGATAAACCTTATCAATAAAGGTAAATAAGGTATCCATTTAATAATGCAGTAAATGAAGAGCAAGTCCTGCATATTACATATATACATACATCGAATGTGAGTGTATATATATATTTTTTAGTAGAATCAAAAAAATGCAATAACGTACAGGGTTCTTTTTAAAAACATAAAAATATTACCACCTTTAGCCAAAAAGTAGCAACGTTGTCATATAAAAAATAAATCAAAAATTTTTTGCAATTATTTTTTTACTTTCTCCGTTTGCAACATATCAAAGAAAACCTCATTATCCATTTATTTTTTATGAATTATGTACAGATATGTTATGTAATGGTTCTTTCAGTGATTTTAAGATTGATATAAACGTGAGACAAAAAAAAATGAATACACTAATGCATTGATATCAACATGGTTTCACAAATTGGTCATCTTAAATTTATAACGACTCACAGCGCGTTCTATTACTTTATTAATTTTTCGGCAAAACTTTTATATATGTATAGAGATTGGATACTTTATCTACAGTCTTTAAGGAGGATCATCATGATTAAAATGTAAGTGTTATTATAGACAATCGACCACAGTACTCATCTGTTCAAATTTGGACGAGATCAACTAGTTATGATATGCTACAGTTGCCAGCAAGTATCCACAGATGGCAATGTACTTGTAATTATTTGATATTCAATCATTTGCTTTTTAATGGGGCAACTTCGGTTTCATCTTCCCTTTAATGGGGCAGTCATTTTAACAGAATTCCAGCTGACGTGTTGATGAGAACTAATAATAACTTTGAAATTGCAATCCCCATCTTCTCGTGTTTTCAATAAATTGCCAACCGAGAATTTTATATTCATCAAATAAAAAAAAAAAAACAAGAAATTCACACATCTACTCCATTTGCTTATCAAGTATGCCTGCGTAATCGGTAATTTACAGCGAACGGAGAAATGTGCATGGAAATTTGATCGTGAGTGTTAAAATAATAAAAATTTTCTCTCTGCAAACTTATTTTTCGTTGTATTTTCTTCCATTAGTTTATTATTTATACACATACTTATCGTGTTAACACGAATAACCTTACCAAACTCTCGTTTATTCTTCTCCTTCGGTACACCCTGCAGAATCTGCATTTTTACATCTGCTTTTCAAAACTTAATTTGATTAAAACTGTTTCCTTCTGGTTGAATTTTTTGGTGAATATTCGTACCTTTGAATGTGTACCGTGCAAAGAATATCTAAGGTCGAAGTAATAGGTACAGGGTGAGTTTTCTTATTTGATACTTTACTTCACTTTCATCAGAAGTGATAGTTTGAATATTGAAAATAATGGTTTATGTAATTTTTGTATAATTTCAAATGTGGTAGTGGAATTTTCATAAACCAGTTGATATGCAGGAGGGTGCTCAGAATATATCTTTTTTTAATAGAACATCCTGTATGTTATAATCCGGAATACCATTTAGCTAGTAGAGTAGTTTATTATTTTCATTATGTACAGGGTTTGTCCGGAAAGTAATAGGACTGATTTTCTTCCGCCGCGACTGTACTTCGGGGCGTGCGCGCACCGATTGGATTCAGTAGAGGGCATTCCTAGCTAACGAACGAGTGGCTGGTGAGTTGTCTCCGAGCACCTGGAGAGTCAGAACAGGCCTTTTCACGCGACGTGTTTCTGTGAGTGGTGCAAGCCGAAAATGCAGCGTTTGTTAGAGCAGAGGTACGTGATTAAATTCTGTGTGAAACTCGGTAAATCTGCGACAGAGACGTTTAATATGATCAAGCAGGTTTACCCAGATGTTGCTTTAGCAAGAAGTGGTGTGTTTCTGTGACACCAGGCCTTTTCAGAGGGCCGATGAAAACCGTGCTGGAAGACCTTCGACTTCGACAAACACCGACAATATGACTCGTGTGCGCGAAGTTTTGAACTCAGACTGTCGACTAAGTATTCGTTTAATAGCCCAGATATTAAATTTACCAAAATCTGTGGTTCATGTGACGAAGCATTTGAACATGCGCAAGGTGTGCGCGAAGATGATCCCAGAAGTGCTCACTGACGACCAGAAATTACGGCGAGTGGAAGTGTGCCAAGAAAATTTAAACATGTGTGAAAGTGACCCCCAATTTTTGAATAACGTAATCACAGGTGACGAGTCATGGATCTTTGAGTATGATCCTGTGACAAAGAGGCAATCTTCCGAGTGGCACACGCCGGCGTCTCCTCGCCCTAAAAGGGGATTAATAATGAGCAAATCCAAAGTTAAAACGATGCTCATTTCTTTTTTGACATGAATTTCTGCCTCCTGAACAAACCAACAACGCCAAGTTTTACGTGGAAGTGCTCAAGAGACTCAAACGAAGGGTCAATCGGATCCTACAAGACATCGCAGATGTGCTCCCCCTGGACTTTTTTATTTGCTCGCCTGAAAAGGCCGATGAAAAGCAAGCATTTTGAGACGATAGAGGGATCTAAGCAGCATGCACCGCGGTTCTTAAGGCTATTCCGGAGAATGCCTTCCGTGAAGCTTTCATCAATGCTTGGAAATCGCGCTGGCAGCGCTGCATCGACGCGGAAGGAGCCTATTTTGAAAGTTTTTAAAGAATTGTAACGATTGGCTCAATAAATTTTTTTAAATCGACTCAGTCCTAGTACTTTCCGGACAAACCCTGTATTTTATACTTTAATTTCTATGACTCTTATTAACCCTAACCATGACTCTGATTACCCCATACTTTGGACAATGTGAGTCAAAACAACTTTTTTAAAATTAAGAAAATGTTACATTTTTTGTACTTTTTTTATTTGCTAGTAGCTTAGTTTATATCTTAATAAATATAGTTACTAAACTGAAATTAAGAAAATACTTTTTTACAGTTCTCTTTAACTGACTACGATTCCCCGTACTCCACTACATGCCAATTAGCAGGGATTTAATTAGTTGGCTCTTCTGATAATATCGCAAATTTTAAATGAACAGTTGCTGCATCCTTATCATTTGCAGCGATTGCAAGCCTTGCTTGAAACTGATATTCAACTATTCAACCGCGGGTGTATTTGGATGTTGATTACAGACAAATTTTCTTTACGCGAGCCAGAATTGGCATGTTGTACATCTTTCTATATACATTGCTTTTCTTATTGAAGACATGCTTTTTTCAGTACATTGAGGGTAAAAGCATCTAACAAAATTTGGACAATATGTTTTGTCGTCAGTTCTGCACCTATTATAAAATTTACTTCTTACCTATCATAAATCTAAATTGCAAGTTTCTGTTAATTTATACTGCAGTGGCTACCTAATTTATAAACTTCTGAAAGCTTCTAATTAAAGTACTAATTAGGGAACAATGAACAAGACTAAAAGCTGTGGAGTTGCACTTCTAAACTTTGAAAACAATAAAGGGATGGTCGAAATGTAAACCAGAAGCAGCTTTATTAGCAGGGTCTTTGATATTGTGTTTCTTTTGTGGTAATTTGGAAAGTTTTCTTTTGGATTAACTCGTTATTAAAAAGTCTTCTCACTTCCATCGGTGAAAATTTATTTGAATATCAAGTTGACTTATTCATTTCCATTTCAAATGTACTACAATGGGCTGCAACTAATTCCAATGCACCGATCGACGGTACTAAATCATTTGCACCTCTTCCTACACAGTAATTAATCATGGTCTTCCCGTTTCCTTTACAATTAGGTGGCAATAGTATTCCAACAACTCTCTGAATTAAAATTCAAGTGCTCCTCAAAGGATAATTGAATTCATTTGGTTGCATACATGCTCGTTAAAATGATTCAAGTTAATTTTAAATAATTCTATAGTCGTTTCGAACGATTAGTACCTGTTTTCTGCGCGGTAAAAAGTAGTATATGTTTAAGCTTTCGAAAAAAGAAATTACATAATTTTTTAACTTATTTCTACACTTTTCCCAGCGGTTAGGTAATTTTTAGGGTTCCATACGTCCGAATGAAAAACGAAATCCTTATAGGATCACTCGTGTGTCAAATACAAGCGCATAACGTAAATAAATTAATTTTGAACATGGGGCCATTTTTCCAGGGGCCAATGGAAAATTGAAAAACAAAATTTTGTAAACTCTACCGTGTGACATATCAAAGGAAGGGGCTTGTTGTAAGAGTATTATAAATATATTTATCTTATAATTTTAAAATAAATAGTTTTAATGTTTATTTTAGGTATTGATAAAACAGTATTGTGTGAAAATAAATAAAAGTAGAACAAAAATACTGGTTTGCAAGGAAAGAAAAGCTAGGGAAAGAGCGAATATAAAGATAGGAGGCGAAAAATTAGAAGAAGTGACTAGCTATAGGTGTCTAGGAAGTTACAGGTCGGACGAAGGAAGCTGGCGAGCGGTCGCGAAGGTACTTGCCCATTTATGACCTACGAGGGTGGATTGATAAGTTTCCGGCCTAACCAAGAGATGACGCCACTAGGCCTACCTTGAGGTGACATTCTATAGTACCATCCTTGGATAGCTTGTAGCTATAGTTTCAGCCCGATCTCCTTGCTAGTGTAGGTTTGACAGCACGCTGAACAAGACGCCTCTGTGGTTTTCGTAAAAATGGAAAAGCAGGAAAATC